>NC_047124.1:919870-1099914 GCF_902500255.1 Thalassophryne amazonica
ACTTGTGTATCCTGAGATCCAGAGCCCTGCAGGAGGTGTCGGGCCTCCCTCATAAATCTGTCCCTGTCTCTGGGCCAGACAGAGAGGAAGGAGAAGGGGGAGCTGTGGGGACAGAGACCATGAGGACTTGTTTGGATCCATCTGTTTGCTGCTTCATGATGTTTTGAGCTCTCCTGGCGGTAAATAACTCTGGTTATTCATCTGTCTCTCACTCTGTCCCATCACCTGCATTTTATTAGCTGTGTTTGATTATTGGCCCAGAGAAACTGAATGATTTTACCACTACAAGTAACAATATCACACCAAATCTTGCAACATTCTACAGTAATAACAACATGGCTGTGGTCAGTGAAAGTTCTCACTTATCCAAGTAGAACATGCACCATACCTCCACACCTATCAAAAAAAGCATCATGAAGAACCACTGCGGCTCATCATATACTAAAAAATAATGACAAACACTTCCACTTCTGTGGAAAAGAAACCAACCGGTGACGGCGTCCTGTCGCAAGCAGTGTTGCCAAAGTAACTTTGAAAAGTTACTTTATTAGTAATTTTATTAGCAGCTGCCAACAAGTTGTCCATGGAAGTGGACATCAAACCTGCTTTCCTTTTCAAGACGTCAGCCGTGAGGCAAATGTCTTGAAAAGGAAAGCAGGTTTGAATTATGGGTGTGATTTATAAATCAAAGTAATCCAGATAGAATAACTACATTAATGTAAACTCTCAAAATCTACAAAGTGAATATAAAACGCATATCTGTTAATTTTAAAGTAATGCACTAATTCTGAAGATTTGAACATTAACACACAGATGCTCAAAGGGATTGTGGGTACACTGAGCCTCCGCTCAGACTGATTGGTTGACTAATTCATTCTGTATAAAAACCAACACAAGTTAATGTAACATGTGTTTGGTGTTTACAAATAAATGTGCTTTTGTGAAATATGTCATTTTTTTCAATTGTAAAAAAAAAAAAGAAAAAAAGGCATTTGCAAAACTGAAAAGTCTGTTAAGTTGTGATTCAGGTCACCAACCATGTGATATAACTGGGGTCAAAATGGATAGAACACTGCAATCTACTGACGCCCAGTTATATCACACTGTTGTTGACCTGAATCACAATTTATTATTTTTTATTATCATTTTTTTTTACAAATGAAAAAAATGACATATTTTACAAAAGCACATTTATTTGTAATCACAAGCTTCCTCCCCTCCCAGCAGATCCAACTCACCACCAGGTGGTGATCGGTTGACAGCTCAGCCCCTCTCTTCACCCAAGTGTCCGAGACAGGTGGCCAAAGGTCAGATAATACGACTACAAAGTTGATCATCGACCTCCGGCTTAGGGTGTCCTGGTGCCACGTGCACTTATGGACACCCTTGTGCTCGAACATGGTGTTCGTGATGGCCTCGGACAGTGGACTCATCTCTGTGCTTGTTCTGTTAGACCTCAGTGCTGCTTTTGATACTGTTGAACATAAAATTTTATTACAGAGATTAGAGCATGCCATAGGTATTAAAGGCACTGCGCTGCGGTGGTTTGAATCATATTTATCTAATAGATTACAATTTGTTCATGTAAATGGGGAATCTTCTTCACAGACTAAGGTTAATTATGGAGTTCCACAAGGTTCTGTGCTAGGACCAATTTTATTCACTTTATACATGCTTCCCTTAGGCAGTATTATTAGATGGCATTGCTTAAATTTTCATTGTTACGCAGATGATACCCAGCTTTATCTATCCATGAAGCCAGAGGACACACACCAATTAGCTAAACTGCAGGAATGTCTTACAGACATAAAGACATGGATGACCTCTAATTTCCTGCTTTTAAACTCAGATAAAACTGAAGTTATTGTACTTGGCCCCACAAATCTTAGAAACATGGTGTCTAACCAGATCCTTACTCTGGATGGCATTACCCTGACCTCTAGTAATACTGTGAGAAATCTTGGAGTCATTTTTGATCAGGATATGTCATTCAATGCGCATATTGAGCAAATATGTAGGACTGCTTTTTTGCATTTGCGCAATATCTCTAAAATTAGAAAGGTCTTGTCTCAGAGTGATGCTGAAAAACTAATTCATGCATTTATTTCCTCTAGGCTGGACTATTGTAATTCATTATTATCAGGTTGTCCTAAAAGTTCCCTGAAAAGCCTTCAGTTAATTCAAAATGCTGCAGCTAGAGTACTGACGGGGACCCATATCACCCCAATAGAGCGCTTCGCTCTCAGACTGCAGGCTTACTTATAGTTCCTAGGGTTTGTAAGAGTAGAATGGGAGGCAGAGCCTTCAGCTTTCAGGCTCCTCTCCTGTGGAACCAGCTCCCAATTCAGATCAGGGAGACAGACACCCTCTCTACTTTTAAGATTAGGCTTAAACTTTCCTAAAGCTTATAGTTAGGGCTGGATCAGGTGACCCTGAACCATCCCTTAGTTATGCTGCTATAGACGTAGACTGCTGGGGGGTTCCCATGATGCACTGTTTCTTTCTCTTTTTGCTCTGTATGCACCACTCTGCATTTAATCATTAGTGATTGATCTCTGCTCCCCTCCACAGCATGTCTTTTTCCTGGTTCTCTCCCTCAGCCCCAACCAGTCCCAGCAGAAGACTGCCCCTCCCTGAGCCTGGTTCTGCTGGAGGTTTCTTCCTGTTAAAAGGGAGTTTTTCCTTCCCACTGTAGCCAAGTGCTTGCTCACAGGGGGTCGTTTTGACCGTTGGGGTTTTACATAATTATTGTATGGCTTTGCCTTACAATATAAAGCGCCTTGGGGCAACTGTTTGTTGTGATTTGGCGCTATATAAAAAAAAATTGATTTCATTTCATTTGAATATATATTTATAATACTATATATATATATATATATTATAAATAATTACCTTTCAGACAATTCCAAATGTGTTCTCCACCACATGAAGTGCATGACTGAAGCTACAGCAGCAGATAATTTCTCTGATTCTGGGAGTGATGAGAGATGGTTTCATCAGACAAGTTCTGACAGCAAATGCACCACTGGCTACAAAGTGAATGTTTTATATAGTGTGGCTTCAAGCAGGACAAAGCAGGACGCACTGGCATGACAACTGCACAGCAGTGCAAGGATCAAATTTGTACAAGTATCAAGGTTGCGTGCGCAAAGCCCTGTGGTGCACATACAACCCCTGGCAAAAATGATGGAATCACTGGTCTCAGACGATGTTCATTCAGTTGTTTAATTTTGTAGAAAAAAAGCAGATCACAGACATGACACAAAACTAAAGTCATTTCAAATGGCAACTTTCTGGCTTTAAGAAACACTAAGAAATCAAGGAAAAAAAATTGTGGCAGTCAGTAACGGTTACTTTTTTAAACCAAGCAGAGGGAAAAAATATGGAATCACTCAATTCTGAGGAATAAATGATGGAATCATGAAAAACAAAAGAACGCTAACGAGCAGATCTGATTTGATGCAGGTGTTAGTTTTGGGGATGAAAATTTACAGGGTGATTCCATAATTATTGCCAGGGGTTGTAGTCATAATCCCACAGATGGTAGCTTTGCACCATTGGCTCCTCAGCCAAGCACATACAGCAAATTGTGAAGAAATTCATATTTTGCAACTAACATTTTGTGAGACCTGCATTCATGTTTTGGGAGATTTTTTCAGTATTCATGTTTTGCTATTCACGGTTTGCGGATAATTCACGATTTGTCACCGATTCACATTTTTGGGGTTAACAACCAACACAAATACAGGGAGAACATGCAAAAAGGCCACAACCTTCTGGCTGTGAGGCATCAGTGCTAACCACTAAGCCACCGTGTTGCCTGCATGAATTCAGTTAATGCTAATGAAAAATTCCAGTTTTTAATCAACTTTAAGTCTGTCTGTATTTGGACGGCTTCACCATTTTTGCAATTTTGCCTCTATACACCACAATAGAGCAGAAATTTAAAAAACACTGAAAAATTGCTTGACCATGCAAGAAGCAGACTTATGAGGGAAGCCAACAAAACAACCATGACAGCTGTGAAGGAGTTGTGGGTTTCTGTGGCTGTGACTGGAGAAACTGTACAACGTGCCACTTTTGTCTGTTGCATTGCCAGTTATACAGCTTAATGGGGGAATGGAACAGGGAAGGATTTTCTTAAAAAGAAGACATGAAATTTCAGCTGCAGTTTGCCAGACATCAAGTGGGAGACTGGAGCCTAGATTTGATCTGTTTCATAGTATTAAGATACTTGTCTGTTCCACTACCTAATCAAATCAATTTTATTTATATAGCGCCAAATCACAACAGTCAGTCGCCCCAAGGCGCTTTATACTGTAAGGCAAAAGCCATACAATAATTACAGAAAAACCCCAACGGACAGTGGGAAGGAAAAACTCCCTTTTAACAGGAAGAAACCTCCAGCAGAACCAGGCTCAGGGAGGGGCAGTCTTCTGCTGGGACTGGTTGGGGCTGAGGGAGAGAACCAGGAAAAAGATGGAAGACATAATGAAGATGGAACACTGGTGGTACAACACACAACAGTGCACAATGAACACTTTTTCAAATCACAGACACAGAAGTCTGAAAGTCCTTCTTGATGGCTTCCCTCACTTGTCTCCTTGCATGGCCACACAGTTTTCCTGGCCCTCCATACAGCTGTACCATAACATTTCTTCAAAACTGATGTAAATGAAGTCCAAGACATATTGAGTGGCCAGTAAATGTTCATGTTTTCATCCCCTGACCCACATAAAGAAACTTGGGTGTGACTGTGTGTAGTCAGAGTAGTCCTTAGGTCCTGTTTTATGGGCTGTGAATATGGAGGGAAGGCGTATAAAACTGGCTGTAATTTCGTTATTCTTAAACCCCTTCAGTGCACATCAGTGTACAGAATGACATCGCTGCCCAAATACTTATGGAACTGCTCTGAAAACCACGACAGGAATTCAGTTTCTTTTTGGTATTTGTTTTTCATCTGTCTTCCATGTTTGCTGTCAAAAATAAGATGAATGTTGTGTTTGTTAAATGATACTGTGCTGAGCCAGCTGTGTGTCAGATTTCCTCCTCTCCTCCCGTGTTTCCTTTGACTCATTCAAACAAATGGAAACTAATCTCTGGTGAAACCAGATTTCCCCAAAAGCCCCTCGTGCCTTCAAGTGAATAACAAGGAAACGCTCCCTGCCTGAATCGTGATCTTGTTCTCTTTTAATATCTATACAAACACTCTTTTCTGAAGGGGGATTTTTACATCTGTCAGAGAGTCATCTTCAGATTTCTTGCTAAATTCATTTCAAAGGTGGATGCTGTTTGTTTTTCTTATCCTGTTTGTATCAAAATAACAGTAATTTTCTATGTATTATAATTTTGCTTTTCTGTTTTCTCTCCCAGCATGCAACTGCCACCCCTTGGGCTCCATGCCTTTCCACCTGGCTGACAGCTCACCTTGTGACCCGTCCAATGGAAACTGCGTTTGTAAGCCGGGAGTAGGCGGAGCCCACTGCGACAGGTGCATGGTGGGATACTGGGACTTCCACGACTATGGTTGCCGTCCATGTGACTGTGCAGCTGACTGTGATCCTTTCACTGGAGACTGCATGTTTGGGTGAGTGAAAAATATTAGCAGACATGAAAAAATATATTATACCTTCATTAATGGTAAATGACCACCAGGAAGAGATATTGCTTCATTTCAAGAACCTTGAGTATAGGCTGCTGTGGGACACCATCAGCAATGACCAACCTGTTGCTTATATTAGTAGATCAAGCACAATAAACAAAATGTACATGATACAATGTGTTTTCGACCTTGGCAAAGGTTAGCGTTAGGGCTGGGTTAAAAACTGAGAATGAGAGCAGAAATGAGAGACAGAAATTGAAATGTAGGCAGAAAGAAACCAAAAGAAGAATGTGAGAAACACAGCGGGACAACAAAAGAATTAGGGAAAAGAAAAATGAGAAAGACCTAAAAAGAACTGGAGAGACAGACAACGCAAACAAGAAAATGACATCAAGAGGGCAAACGGTGGATCTCAGTCACAGAGAGGGAGGGGCTAGGAGGGGCGTGGCCTGACACGCCTTCCTCAGCTCCAACATGAGCAGAGTAAAAATAAAAATACTTTATCAAGTCATGTGCCTGACACTCCCAGTGATTTAGTGAACACTGCAGATTATTTGTCATGATTTTGAAATATATGAAGTGTTTGTGCAGCTCTGACCTTTACAACTTGGAGGGAAACTCCAGCCACCCGGTCCAGATCTTCAGAGCCGAAGAGCTCTTCTCAGCCCTCCATTATTCAGGTGAGATCATGTTGCGGACACACAAATTTGCAGTGTTCCCAAAAAACCTGAGAGTTAAGATGCAGCTTTAGGGTTAGGGATAGGTTCAAATTTAGGTTGGGGTAAGAGCTGATGTGAGCTGCTGAGTCTGGTCTAGTTGTGGAGTTTGAGCCTGTTTCAGAACCCCAGCAGTTAGGAATTCTGCCAGTTAACCCATTTTATGGAAACCTGGGAGAATGGTTGGGCATGGGTGAAGGAAGAACACATGAGATTTTGGTGCAGATCTGGATGAAGGTCCATCTCAAAGGACAAAAATCACAATCAAAAGTGGATTAAGTGGATTAATTAAGGATCAAAGTTCAGTGATTTAGATCAAAGAGCAACAGCAGCAGTTCACCAGTTTTCTGTTACAATGTGAAGTCAGGAATTCCTTTTTTAAGCAAACAAGTCACAGTTATACAATTCAAACGTACCACAGTGCTGCTGTTTCACCTGTTCTTTAAACCAGATATTTGACATTTTTTAAACAGCTCCTGATGTATGTTGGCACAATTACACTACCCACTGGGCGCCTGTACTGGAGCTCTCTGATGTAGATGTCTGGGATAATTACAACCCCAATTCCATTGAAGTTGGACGTTGTGTAAAATGTAAATAAAAACAGAATCCAATGATTTTCAAATCCTCTTCAACCTGTATTCAACTGAATACACCACAAAGACAAGATATTTAATAAAGAAGAAATAACTGGTCCAGCAGTTTCTTCTTATTTCTTCTTTTTTACAAATTAGTCCTGCCTGGTTGCACCAGATTTGTTTGTGCTGTGCAGAAGCACGGTGAACTCTTTGTTTTTGCTTTACAAGATATTTAATGTTCAAACTGATAAACTTGATTGTTTTTGTGCAAATATTTGCTCATTTTGAAATGGATGCCTGCAACATGTTTCACAAAAGCTGGGACAGTGGTATGTTTCCCACTGTGTTACATCACCTTTCCTTCTAACAACACTCAATAAGCGTTTGGGAACTGAGGACACTAATTGTTGAAGCTTTGTAGGTGGAATTCTTTCCCATTCTTGCTTGATGTACAACTTCAGTTGTTCAACAGTTCGGGGTCTCCGTTGTTGTATTTTGCGCTTCATAATGCGCCGCACATTTTCCATGGGTGACAGATCTGGACTGCAGGCAGGCCAGTCTAGTACCCGCACTTTTTTACTATGAAGTCACGCTGTTGTAACACGTGCAGAATGTGGCTTGGCATTGTCTTGCTGAAATAAGCAGGGACGTCCCTGAAAAAGACGTTGCTAGGATGGCAGCATGTGTTGCTCCAAAACCTGGATGTACCTTTCAACATCGATGGTGCCATCACAGATGTATAAGTTGTCCATGCCATGGGCACTAACACACCCCCATACCATCACAGATGCTGGCTTTTGAACTTTGCGCTGGTAACAATCTAGATGGTCTTTTTCCTCTTTTGTCCAGAGGACACGACGTCTATGATTTCCAAAAACAATTTGAAATGTGGACTCATCAGACCACAGCACACTTTTCCACTTTGCGTGTGTCCATTTCAAATGAGCTCGGGCCCAGAGAAGGCGGCGGCGTTTCTGGATGTTGTTGATGTTTGACTTTCACTTTGTATGGTAGAGTTTTAACTTGCACTTGTAGATGTAGCGACGAACTGTGTTAACTGACAATGGTTTTCTGAAGTGTTCCTGAGCCCACGCGGTAAGATCATTTACACAGTGATGTCGGTTTTTAATGCAGTGTCACCTGAGGGATTGAAGGTCACGGGCATTCAATGTTGGTTTTCGGCCTTGCTGCTTACGTGTAGAAAGTTCTCCAGATTCTCTGAATCTTCTGATTATATTATGGACTGTAGATGATGGAATCCCTAAATTCCTTGCAACTGAACATTGAGAAACATTGTTCGTCAACTGTTGGACTATTTTTCACGCAGTTGTTCACAAAGTGGTGATCCTCACCCCATCTTTGCTTGTGAATGGCTGAGCCTTTTGGGGATGCTCCTTTTATACCCAATCATGACACTCACCTGTTTCCAATTAGGTGTTCTTTGAGCATTCATCAATTTCAATTTATTATTTCAATTTATTAATTTATACAGCACCAACTCACAACAAAGTCGCCCCAAGGCGCTTCACACAATTCACAACACAAATTAATCTAAAATCAAAATTAAAAGCAAGAAAAGCACAATAAAAAGATAAACTACAGTAGAATAAAAAGAAATTATAAAGCAAACACAAACAGATTAAATTAATGATAAGACAGTCTAAAAAAGTGGGTCTTCAGTCTTGATTTAAAAGTCTCCACTGTGTCAGACTGCCGAATAATAGCAGGTAGATTGTTCCAAAGAGTCGGACCACGGTAGGAGAAGGCTCTATACCCCACAGACTTCTTGTTCATCCTCGGAACACACAGAAGCCCTGCACCCTGCAGTCAACTTTCCCTGTCTTTTGTTGCCCCGTTCCAACTTTTTTGAAACATGTTGCAGGCATCCATTTCAAAATGAGCAAATATTTGCACAAAAACAAAGTTTATCAGTTTGAACATTAAATATCTTGTCTTTGTGGTGTATTCAATTGAATATAGGTTGAAGAGGATTTGCAAATCATTGTATTCTGTTTTTATTTACATTTTACACAACGTCCCAACTTCATTGGAATTGGGGTTGTATGTCAAATGCTGAAATGTAATCGACAAAGAGCTTCCTCACGTACTTGTTCTAGGCGGTTTGGGGCAGTATGAAGAGATATGGAGATGGCATCATCCCTCGATTTGTTCGCTCTGTAAGCAAACTGGCAAGGGTCCAGGGTCGCCGGGAGACTGGTTTTGATCTACTTTAATAAGAGCCTCTCAAAGCACTTCATAATCACAAGTCTATAGTCATTCAGACTGCTGGGAGAGGGCTTCTTTGGGACCGCAATGTCTTCAAGCAGGACGGAATGACGGCATGGGCGAGGGATAGGTTGCAAATGTTGGTGAATGCAGCAGCAAGCTGGTCAACACATTCTTTACTGACCAATATCAATATTAGGGTGAAAAGTCAATAATTACAATCAAACATGAGGATTAAATATTAAAGTTCAGTAGTCAGGAACAGCAGGCAGCAATCAGGGCCAGTGAACAGGATCAAAGGTCCAGATCAAAGACCAGAAGTAAGTATTAAAAGTCTGGTACATGGCATCTGGATCAGGATCAAAGAACAGTAATCAAGGTAAAATGCAGTCTACTGAGTGCCATTCTAGTATGTAATAAAGAGTTATGTGCAGTGTAGCAGGATTAATTCATTCGACTGTAACAAAGAGCACATCAAAGCATGAAAAGTTAATGGACTGCATTTATATAGCAGTCCATTAAAAGTCGACACAGGTGATGCCGTGTACCTCTGCATGTTGAGAGATGACTTTAGAAACAAGTACGGCGTCATTTTAGAGTCAGGTTGGTTCTTTACTTCATTTATTGTTCTCTGACCCCCAGTTTGGGAATGACTGGACGGGGGCCGTGTGTTCCATCACTGAGCATCCCAGAAGGACACATGAAGGAGACTGTGTGTGCGTGCATGTGTAGTTGCCAAATGCTTCCCCACACACACTATCATGTAACTGCAGCTTCCATAAGCACATTCCTCACGGCGAGTGCATTCTTAGAACGCCACATATGAACCCACACGCGCGCCTCAGGTTCCAAACGTTAACCTGCAGCCGTGTCTGTCCCCTGCAGAGAAGTGCGAGTGCAAAGAACAGGCCTTGACCAACAGTAAACTCTTCTGCACCATGAACTATGCATACGGTAAGAACTCATCTCTCATCAGCTCGCTTCTGCTGCAGCAGTTTTCACAAAACTTGCACACATTACTGAAGAGGTTCTGATGAAGGTGTGGCCTAATTGTCAGCCTCATTTACCCAACAGTTTCATCAGAACTGTCATCTGGAATCAGACAGGTTCTCATCCTAACGTGTTAACATAATGATGCCAAGCAGACATGATCGGGGCTAGTTCCTATCTGGTCCATGTGTCTGAATGCTCGTGGTTCTTGTGATCTTTAATTACAACAGTGCAAAATGGCTGTAGTTGAAAGTGCAAAATCTGACTTAAGAAAAAAATCATCTGTGTAATGTGAGGGAAAAAAGATAAGATCGGGACCACTTCAGCTTGAAATGCAAACGCAGCCCCTGTCAGATAAACTCCTGCAAAACACGGGTTAGCATCACCCTCATCCTAAAGTTTAAATCTGAGATGAAGCTGCTCGTCAGTTTAACACGTATTTGCTGCAGGCAGCTTATCGTCTTCCTCTTTAATTCACTTAGTGCTGAAGGTGAAGGTGCTGTCAGCCCACGATAAGGGCTCCCACGCTGAGGTGGAGGCCAAAGTTCAAAAGATCCTCAGTCACAACACCAAGGTGAAGCTGCAGCAGGGTCAGGTCACCCTTTACCCAGAATCTTGGACCGCACGAGGCTGCACCTGCCCCATCCTCAACCCAGGTCAGATACATACACTACAATGGTCTTGCTGCTTCCCAGTACCCTCGGGGGTTGAGGTGCCTAAATCCAGTTTTAACTGTGCTTTATGTTTAAAACACTCTTTCATGAGAAATTGCTGTTCAGGGCCCAGTTTTAAGAAGTAGTACCAACGGGGACAGACTGAGAATGACACTAAGGCTTAGTACTCAAGCTTCAAAGACTAAAAATGGCGGAGTGCTATAGGAACAGATGAGGCAAGTCAGACCCGTTTAATGCTACTCCAAAGGTTTAAAATTTAGACCACCTATTTGAGGCGGTTTAAGCCTGTTTGTCCTGGTATCCAAAAGAGCAGCAGTTGTTGTGCTTCAAAACATAGACAGGAGGCGACATACACTGAGGAAAATCAGTATTTGAACACACTGTGGTTTTGCAGGTTCTCCCACTTAGAAATCATGGAGGGGTCTTAAATTTTCATCTTAGGTGCATGTCCACTGTGAGAGACATAATCTAAAAAAAAAAAAATCCAGAAATCACAATGTATGATTTTTAAAAAAAATAATTTATTTGTATGTTACTGCTGCAAATAAGTATTTGACCACCTACCAACCAGCAAGAATTCTGTCTCTCACAGACCTGTTAATTTTTCTTTAAGAAGCCCTCTTATTCTGCACTCTTTATCTGTATTAATTGCACCTGTTTGAACTTGTTACCTGTATAAAAGACACCTGTTCACACACTCAATCAATCACACTCCAACCTGTCCACCATAGCCAAGACCAAAGAGCTGTCTAAGGACACCAGGGACAAAACTGTAGACCTGCACAAGGCTGGGATGGACTACAGGACAACAGGCAAGCAGCTTGGTAGAAGACAACAACTGTTATGATTATTTATTAGAAAGTGGAAGAAACACAAGATGACTGTCAATCTCCCTCGGTCTGGAATTCCATGCAAGATCTCACTTTGTGGGGTAAGGATGATTCTGAGAAAGCTCAGAACTACACAGGAGGACCTGGTCAATGACCTGAAGAGAGCTGGGACCACAGTCACAAAGATTACATTAGTAACACATGATGCTGTCATGGTTTAAAATCCTGCAGGGCAGCAAGGTCCCCCTGCTCAAGCCAGCACATGTCCAGGCCCATTTGAAGTTCACCAGTGACCATCTGGATGATCCAGAGGAGGCATGGGAGAAGGTCATGTGGTCAGATGAGACCAAAATAGAGTTTTTTGGAATCAACTCCACTTACCATGTTTAGAGGATGAGAACAACCCCAAGAAAACCATCCCAACCGTGAAGCATGGGGGTGGAAACATCATACTCTGGGGGTGCTCTTCTGCAAAGGGGACAGGACGACTGCACCGTATTGAAGGGAGGATGGATGGGGTCATGTATTGTGAGATTTTGACAAACAACCTCCTTCCCTCAGTAAGAGCATTGAAGATGGGTCATGCCTGGGTCTTCAGCATGACAGTGACCCCAAACACACAGCCAGGGTAACTAAGGAGGGCCTCCGTAAGAAGCATTTCAAGGTCCTGGAGTGGCCTGGCCAGTCTCCAGACCTGAACTCAATAGAAAATCTTTGGAGGGAGCTGAAACTCCAAACCTGAAAGATCTGGAGAAGATCTGTATGGAGGAGTGGACCAAAATCCCTGCTGCAGTGTGTGAAAACCTGGTGAAGAACTACAGGAAATGTTTGACCTCTGTAATTGCAAACAAAGGTTACTGTAGCAAATATTAACATTGATTTTCACAGGTGTTCAAATACTTATTTTATGCAATAAATGCAAATGAATTATTTAAAAATTATACAATGTGATTTACTGGATTTTTTTTTTTTTTTTGATTCTCTCTCACAGTTGAAGTGAACCTACGATAAAAATTACAGACTTCTCCATTCTTTGTAGGTGGGAAAACCTGCAAAACTGACGGGGTCAAATACTTATTTTCCTCACTGTATAGGGATCCCCCCCCCCCCCCAAATTCCTCACATCTGTGATAGTTTGTCTGATTTTGATTGAAAAAATTCTTTGAATCATATCAACCCAGGTACCAATCTAAAAATGTGTGGTTCACAGCGAAATGATTCCTGTTTCCATCTTCAAAACTGCCATGCAGTTTTCTGGTGGGTGAAGATAAGGAAATCGCAATAAAAACTTTAGTTTTGGGGTCTTGAACTTCACACCATAGTGTAGAGAGTTCCTTACAGTATCCTCTAAGTACCACAAACAAGAATCTCGCAGTATTTAGTTTAACACAGTAAAATTTTAACCAAAGAATATACGTAGAACTGACCTTGATTTTGCGTTTCTCTTACAAACTACATTTCCTGAGGAGAGTGTATGTTTTGACATTGATAAAAATTTCGTCTCTCTTCCTTTCATATCATTTCCCAGCACAACCACTCAAAGAGAGGTTCACATGCACAGAATATGCACTGACAGATGCAAAAATATCAAGCATGTGCAAAGGACAAGAACATTCAAGAACAACTAGTTCATACACAACTTTAGTTGAGAAGGTCCTTAATCCCCTAGTTGCTCCCGGTGTGTAGTGAGCGCCTTGTATGGCAGCAGCCTGACATCGGGGTGAATGTGAGGCATTATTGTAAAGTGCTTTGAGCGTCTGATGCAGATGGAAAAGCGCGATATAAATGCAGTCCATTTATCATTTAACTTGCCTAATGGCCCAGTCACACGGCACTTAATGAAGGGCAACGAAGCTCTAACAAAACAAGAAATCTGGACTTTCATTGACTTTCGTTGGCATCATATAACGTTTGCCCAGCTTTGTTCCTCGTCAGGATTTAAACTGTTGAAAAATTTGAACGAAGGACAACGAAAACGTCAATTAGTCCGTGTTACATTTTGCTGTCGTTCTTGACATTTTTTAATTGTTTGCTTAGTTTTTGTAACATTAGTGTTTAGTTTGACTTCGTTCGACCAGCTGAATGTTTACACACAGTGCAGAAGCCGTTTCTGAGCGCTGCTGCTGACGCTGCGTTCATGTACCGTCGGAAATTACAGGGCAAACTCAGCCTGCTTGCTTGAATTTTTTTATCTGGGTGGGGGGTCAGTTTCAATGGGCTCAGGCACCTTATATAGGGGTTGAATTAATCTTTTGTGTGGATACAATTAATTATTTTGCCACAAGCAACTGCTGACTTTGAAACAACAAAAAAGATGTGTAAATTCCAACGGTACTTGAACGCAGCGACAGCGACAGCTGCAGCTCCTGCATGCACTTATTATTTTTTATTAAATATAACAATATGTGTGTAGGAATGACAGTCCAGCCCTTCTGTACATGTGGCAACAGGTAGATGATTCAGATGATTATACAAAGAGCTTTTCTGAAGGAAGAATTCACGTTGTGGATCAGCTGCAGCTGGTGGAAATAACCGCACGAGTCAATGCGTGTTCACATGGACAGATCAATTTACTGCTCTGATATATTCAATCATCTTTACACTTATATTTATTCCCCGTTTTAACAGTTTTCTGTTATAAATCAATATATATGGCTTAGTAACGTAATACAGTGATACAGCAGTGACCACAGCACACCAGAGGGTTTTTTTTTTTTTTTGTTAACTGGAGCAAGATTTAGCACCCAGCGTGTCGTCAGACAGTGTGGATTCTGATGATGAAGGGGATGATCCCTCTTTTGTTCTGGATGAGGAACCAGAGCAGGTGGGTCCACCAACGTGCGCACAGATCTCCACAGCTTCTGTTTGCAGTTTCTCCAGGACTCAGGCGCTATGAGCTCCGTCCCAGCACCGAGTCCTGGAACTCAGAGATGCAGACACACACTTGCTTCAGTTTTGTTTAGTTCCTCTTTTGTCCCTTTTGTGCTCTTTCTTCACAGG
The DNA here is from genome assembly GCF_902500255.1 of Thalassophryne amazonica. Lineage (NCBI taxonomy): Eukaryota > Metazoa > Chordata > Actinopteri > Batrachoidiformes > Batrachoididae > Thalassophryne > Thalassophryne amazonica. Next base: position 934,487 of record NC_047124.1, read on the forward strand.
CTATTTGGTGATAAAGCTCTTTTGTCCACCTTTTCTCAATGAATTGTGACTTTTTTTTACTTTTTTCCCTTCGTTCAGGAATCGTCATGTGCTGTGTGACTGGGCCATTAGTCAGACTTTTGTGTGGAACCTGAAAACCGCTCCTAGCATAATTACTTTTTGCTACCTTTATCCACTGGCCTAGTGAGTCTAGAACTATGACTTAACCCAAGACTGTTTAGTACCACCACAAAAGAAACTGGGCCCTGGTCAGTGGTGTGGGACTAATTCTTCTTCTTCTTCTTCTTCTTCTTCTTTGTGGTTGACCTTTGCCTTCATCTCTTAGGGGTAGAGTACCTGGTGGCTGGACACTCGGACCGTAAACAGAGTCGGCTCTTGGTCAACATGAAGAGCTTCGTGAAGCCTTGGAGAGCCAGTTTGGGACGGAAAGTCCTCATGCTCCTCAAGAAAGACTGCAACTGGTAGAGAGCCAGTGAAAACTCTTGAGGACAGATGGACATGTGGACTGAGACTGTGCCTTCTTGTCTTCCAGATGTGGAATGTTGTGCAGCACACACCGGTGGGGGGGGTGGGGGGGGGGGGTGGGGACAAGTTTTAGGGAGATGGCTGAAAGCCATCTTTGCTCTCTTGTCCAATGAAAGCATAAGGCTACTGGCGGACTGCCTCAGAGATGAAGATCTTGCATGAGTAGACATTCTGCGCCGTGGCTGAGCGCTCTCTATTTTGGGTTTCTGAACGCCCCCCTGGACCCGTTGACACACTGAAACCCAGCGGACTCGGTCTCTTCCTCTCTGCAGCACTTTAGCCTAAAATGGACTGGTGTTCTGAGAGAATGTGGACACACGGAGAGAGGCAGAGATACAGCATGTGACCCCTGACGCGGACGATGGACAGAGCACGTCTATTCTCTGTGTGGACACGTACAGAGGCTGAAGCATCCCCAGTGATACCGAATAAGCCATACAAGCCACTGCAGGCGGTCAGATCTCAGCCAGTCCAGGGTGTCGGTGTTGAATTGGGGTTTGGCATTTCACCCCAACGTGAATGTACAGTATTTGCCTGTTCTGAAAATGTGCAGTTGTGTAAGAGCGAACGTTTGAATTCAGAGGTATTTCTGAGCACGGTCCAGCTCTGTTTGTTTTTGTCTACCAGTGGTTTTGTACACACTGAAAATATTTCCACGTATACACATAATGACTTCTCCTCATATGAATTCACTAAATCACTCTTATTCTTTTCTTTGTGCTCTTGTACAGTGTCATTTGTATGAATCAATCCGAATATTATTGCTTGTTTCTTCTTCACTTTTTTTCTAACTTTGTCTTAAGGAGGCAATAATACCCACGGCGATGACGCGGGCAAAGTCAGACAGGTATAAATCTGATCTTTGACCCCACTGACCTTAGGGCCCTGTCCCACTGGCGTTTAGGAGGATTTGCAGATGGAATGCGCACAAAAGTGACCCACATCTGCCAAACAACCACAATAACCGTGTAACATTCCTGTATGAGTCGGCCGCCATCTGAACACGTCTGTGATCATCCGCAGAGGCACGCATGAGATCCGCATCACTGCCTGATCACATACTGAAGACATACGCAGGACATACACAACCAACGCGCCGCATATCCCCTGTCATCCGCTGATATCCGCAACCGACAGGTTTGCGCGGCTTGGCGGCGGACCGGGACAGCATGCAAAACAGATATGACGCGTGCCCAGCACGGCCACATCACGGTCGCAAATGGTATGTCGCGCATGCAGACAGAGTGGGCACGGATGAAGAGAGTGCATCACAGACACTGTGCCCCTCATGGGGGCGCCTCCGCGGTCGCCTTCGCTTCTGTTCCCTGTTATATCTGCTTTTCTTCCTCATGTATTCGCTGATCCACCCCGGGATATTTGTCATTTCCACCCACCTTTGTTGCGGACGCTCAGCTTTTGTCTCCTCATTTCATGTGCAAATCCTCCTAAACGCCAGTGGGACAGGGCCCTAAACCCAAATGATTCAACTTTGGCTGATTACCAGGGCAAATCCAGAATCCACCTACATGTGTACCACATTTGGTTTAAATCAGGTTGAAAATCTAATTCCTTGACCTTGACCTGCATAACAAGATTATCTGACGTGTGCCAACAAAAACACAGACATGTCCTTGACCTCACTGATTGACTTTGGCACATTTCACCCCCCATGAGCAATACGTGGGTCAAATGTGGTGCAAATTATAGTAAAAATTCAAATGTTCAACCTTTGACCCCAGTGATGGTCTTTTGGCAAATTTGAACTCGCCTGGGCAATTCAGGAACCCACCTCCGATGTGTGCTACATTTGCTGGAGGTGAAATTTTGCCCTTTGACCCCAATGACTTTGAACAACAACCAAAAAAAGAGAGAGTTTTTGAAAGGCAGTTCTGGGGTTGACCTTCAAACACAAAGCAATTTAATGGAAACCAGCCACAGAACCTGAACACACGACATCTTACTCACAACACACTGGTCAACACAATGTTTCCTACATGGAGTTTTTCAGTGGATTTTGGGTCATTTGGGGGCGCTGAATCCCAGTTTGGTGTTAGTTTTTGCCCATCACTTCACGTTTTTGAGATATGAAAACATCTTTCTCGTATCAAGCATTGAACAAAAGTTGCAGTCTCACACGCCTCTTCAGCGCCATAAACAATATTAAGGCTCTTTGTTCACATTTCCTGAACCTGGTTTAAATACGATGCTTTTGAAGCTGCTTTTGTGTGATTAACGGCCTCAAACTTGTGAGTGAATGAGCAACTTTTGCATAATCCAACAATAGGGAACATGCAGACTGCAAAAAACGTGATGTGATAGAGGAAATGTGAGCTCAGATTCAGATTCAACACCCCAAAATTACCCTGAATCAGTTCTCAAAGTCCAAGCAAGAAAATATTTATTTTTTTATTGACCAGTGTTATGTATTATTAAAGGTGTGTTCAGATGATGTTCTGGGTTCCAACTGCATGTTTTTATAAGCCAACACCTGTTGTTGCCGCTACACTGTATGGCAACAACAGTACGCGCGCTCTGATTGGCCGATTTCCGGTCTGATATTTTCCCATATCAGACCGTTACCATGACAATCGGTCCGGATCGTGTATCAGATTTGCGAATTTGTTTACCATTTTCACAGCGTGAAATAAAACAAAACAAAAAGCAAACAAAGCAATGATGAGCGACGAAGAGGACCATCCCCCAAGTGAATCTGATTACACTAACAAATTGGAGGAATTAACAGCAAATGAGCTCAAAGTGGACAAACAAGATGAAAACACAGCTCCCAACAACAGCCATATAATAAACTAATGATTAACCTCGCTTGTGCGGTTAATAATCCTTTATTATATTTTGTTTCCCTGCCCAGTTTGCCAGAATTGTCTCAGGTACGGCTGTTGGTTGCGTTTATAAAATTCACTTATTCCCCAGCAACACACCAAATCCACAATGGAGGTCAGGTCTAAGGTGTCGCATGTTTCTGCAAACATGTTTCATGTGTTTGGGGTGCAACTGGTGACCAGGGATGCAGATCTGCAGTGCCTCCTTATCTCCTCAATGTAACCATCTATCCGCGAGGAAAATGTACCACACGTGTCACAGCTAATGCACCGTCAAGATGCACACAACAGGCTTGTGCAAGGACTCTTCAAAGGGACCTGGTACTAAAGATCCAGTCATCGTCTTAGTGACTCTGGAGACTTGGACCTTTGTCCTGCTGCAACCTCAAGCTCTTCCCACTCATCTTGTCTGATCATCTGTGTTCACTGGAAAACACCAGTTGAGGATTTCACTCAGAAAGAACAACCTTGCAGTTAGACATTTGTGTATGATTAACTTCAAACAGGCGACCTACAAGAAGTTGAGCCCTCTGTTCCTTTGTTAGAGTCACCGTCCACGTGCAGCCGACGCCTCTTTGTTCATGAAACCTTGTTGCAAATCTGAATTATTCCCAATAAATCAACACCACAGCTGCTAGAATGGCTCAGGCTCCGGAATACCTCACATAAATCAGACGGAAATGTCCTCATCACGCTGCGTTCCTATGCACACGCCTCCCATCACGCTGTGTGTCAGCCATCACTGACACAAACCAAAACATGCGTACGTTCACACAGAACAGACAGGCGGCGGTGGGGTTTGGGTTTAGACCGAGTGCCTTCTACACCCCTTCTCACTTGCTCGCTGTGGTGCAGTTGGCTGAGAGCCGTGGACACATTCCTAGCATGTCATGCTGCACTATGTGGCAGACGGGGTCAAAGGTCACTCACCTGTCTGCTGTTCTCACCCCAATCAAGCTTCTGTCCTGATTCACGAGGATTTGGGTTGTGCTCAACCCAGACAGGGTGGAAAGGGTGAATGAGTATATACGGAAAGAGGAATGTGACTCGAACGCCAAGGAATGGTGCTTTTTTTCTGTGGTGGGAACCGGCCTTGAAGCGCAGACGCAACAGGGAAGCGCTAACACACACAGCTGAACTGTGGACCCGTCTCTGGCTCTCGCTCGCTCATTGTCCCCACGCTGACTGGCCTTTCTCAGCCTGTGATGGAGATGTCCTGTAGGGGGTCGCATGCTGTGGGAAACGGGCTGATGAATGAGTATTTGGCATGCTTGCACACATGCATACTTTGCGCCGGTATAGTTTGTGATGGTATGAATGTGTGCGAGCCTGTATGAACACAATGGTCCGTTTGTGTCGCTATAGAACAGAGTTATGGCCTTTGTCCCATCAGCAGTGTTACTATTGGCCCAAAGTGTGTGGCAGATCCTGCAGGCTCACAATAACCCACCACCCCCACACACACCCGTCCCTCCGCTCTGGGGGAGTCACAATGCTCCTCTTCGGCAGCGGCCGTCACCCTGACACGGACGCCCTGGCTGTCGGACAACAGCCATCAGCCAGAGGTCCTGAGGAGGGCAGAGGTGGGAAAAGATAACCAGTGTGATGATCAATTAATTCTTTCAATATTTTATTCAGTTCTGTTATTAAAGCCAGTTAAAGGCTAAAACATTCGGTTGGAGGATTTTGACATTTCTGTGGCACTGCACCTTATTCTAGAATAATGTTGAACTGAGGGGCCCTATCTTCCACCTGGTCCAAAGTGGCACATGGCACAAGTGTAATTACCAATTTCCAAATTACATAGTTGTCATTCCCATGTTGTTTAAAGCTAAAATTCTCTCCACGGCACAGCCACTATTTCTGGACAGTCACTCAGTCGCCTGACATTTTATTTGTGAGGAAGACTGCTTTAATTGTACTGGTCCAATTGTCACCAAAGTTAGTATGTGCATTATGCCTACGGACCTCAAGAAGCCTACACAGTAAAATAACCAGTGTTAGTTTTATACTGGTGATTTTAAAGTGTATTGACTTTGACATCAATAGGTCAGAGTTCAAGGTTAATGGGATGTACTTTGTAAAAATATTTTGAGCGTAACAATTTCTTACCTAATTGCCTGATTGTCACCAAACTTGGTATGTGTGTTAGGCATGGTGACCTCAAGATGCGTATTGATTTTGGAGTTAAAAGGATAAAGGTCAGAAATCACCAAACTGTCTTCTTTCAGCTGCTCCTGTTAGGGGGCGCCACAGCAGATCATCCGTCTCCATCTCACCCTGTCCTCTGTGTCTTCCTCTGTCTCACCAACCACCTGCATGTCCTCCCTCAGCACATCCATAAACCTCCTCTTTGTCCTCCCTCTTCTCCTCCTGCCTGGTGGCTCCATCCTCAGCATCCTTCTCCCTATATACCCTGGGTCCCTCCTCTGCACGTCTGAACCATCTCAGTCTCTCCTCTCTGACTTTGTCTCCAAACCGTCCCACCTGAGCTGTCCCTCTGATGTGTTCATTCCTAATCCTGTCCATCATCGTCACTCCCAAAGAGAATCACAACATCTTTAGCTCCGCCTCCTGTCTTTGTGTTTGGTGAATCTAACTTAAAGACAGGAGGCCATACAACATAGCTGGTCTCACTACCATCACACTGGTGTCGCTTCTGCACACGGAAACACATTTTTTACTTTGTAAGGGCCCCTTCACACATAGTGCGAATTTGGTCAAATTGCGCATTAAGTGCGCACAAAGCAGGAATTGTATGCAAACCATGTAATTTCGTAACTGCCTCTAATGCTTCGTACACCTATTGCTACAACTATATGCGCACACCAGCGGCTAAAAGACAGAGTGTGCACTCTGTGACCCCATCAAACCCTCTCACGGCAGGTGTCGGCCAAATCCCAGGTAACACACACGAACATCTAACACCGCTCGCATGGCACTTAGAAAATGTGTGGCCATTCACACTCTTGGCATGACAGCAGACTGCAGACAATCACTGTTGTACTCGCAGTGAAATCTGTATAAGTGCCCCATGAGTGTGGCTTTGTGTTTGCGCTGAACTGACAGGAGGTGTGGCTATGACAGAAGTGGCTGTGGAGATCTGTCATTCTGGGCATCCCAGCTGGGCAGTACTGTGTTTGGATGGACATGGACTAACAACTGACTACTGTGATGTGCGTGTGTCTGTTTGCTGTCATCAACTGGACATAAATAAAAACATATGTCACTGTGCCGATGGGCTGCAGCAAGCGAGCATGCATGTGAACGGCACACACATGGACAGGCTGCCCCTGGGTTGAAACAGATGGTCAGATCATAACACGCAGCAGGCAATCTGACTGTCACATCACACAAGTGAACTCTGTTTTACATGACCCGGTATCCTGCGGCGCACCATCCACAAGACGTGTCGGCAAGACACACGCGGGCTGGCAGGACAAGCGCCAGCAGATGTGGACATGAATGAGACAAGCGAATTGCTTCTCATTCATGTCATTTGACTGTACATTAGTGACCATAGGTCATCACCAGAGGAACAGACAGATCATACTTGTATTGCTCACTTGATGAGAGGGATTTAATACAATGAATTGACTATAGCAAATTGACTGATTTATGAGAAATTTCAAATTTTCCGCTCACCCAGATTTGGCCCTGAAAGTGCTCACCTATAGGATTCAAAAAGTGTCAATTACAGAAATATAAGGAAATATGCCACAGAACAAACAGTGGTTTTTGAAGGTCACTGGCCCCCCGTATGAGGAATCACACTCACTTTTTGTGTCTCCCTGTTGAGAATTGAGAACGAATATGTTGAAGTTGGCCATTTATACTATATTATTAATGTAACACAATCTGAGGCCATTTTGACATCAAATTTTGATCTGACCAAAATTCAAGTAAAATTTTGGCTGATGGAAAAACTAATGTTGCCATTCCTAATCAATCTGCTTGAAGGGTATATGGTGAAAATTAGGGTTAGGGTTAGGCTAACCCTAACCCTAACCCTAAGTCAGAGTCGGTCATCCAGCCACGCCTGCAGGATTTTCTTAATTTTAATTGTTTAAATGATTTTCTTTTTTTAATTGTTCAAAGGGACAAAATAAGTAGTAGCAGTGGAGGACACAGGGACAGACTACTTAAAATATTTCTCTATGGTGAATGTGTCAAAGTCATTGTCATTAATCCATCAGGAGTGATTGATTTCTAGAGAACATGAAAAGATAAAGGCAGAGGGAAGGACACTGTCCTGAAGAGACATCTGGAAGACCTGATGTCCTTCACTCAGACTGCAACAAAATTATCTCACCAGTCACGTTGATCCCTTCAAAACCAATCATGCCCTCTCCAGCTTTACTTAACTGCATGCACACACAGAAAAACACACATGTATGTGTGCACGCATGAGGAATGCTCCCTTACCACGAGCACGTCTGAACAGGGACATATTGACACAACTGAGCAATCAAGCAGCCAGTTGCTGCTGATTATTATACAGCCCCGAAACAAAACCAGGACCTGATGTCATCGAGCTGTGACGACCAAATAGACAAATTAAAGTGAAAACAAGCAATACAGCAACCACACACTTAAAAATAAAAGTTATCAGCTCAACGTTTCCAACTGCGTGACACAAAAAGCACAGAGTGCAAATTCCAAGCAGTGAGTTTACGTGTCTGACACCTGTGTTCTCACCTGCCGTGAAACCAGCACTGTGTCCAGGTGCAGTAACGCCACCATAAAACCACTGGAATCACTTCCTCTCGCTGAAATATCAACCACCTTTAACAAAGACTGCAGAGCTGCAGGGGCAAGATACCGTCATCAGCCGCGTGCACACAGTTTCACCAAACCTGGTGTGGATATTACCTGGTCAAAGGTAAAGTCATGGTCAAGGAAACACAGCCCAAAAGAAACATGTTTGCCTTAATATCTCTTCCAGTGCTGCTAGAGATTTGATCTGCGTCACCATGGCGGCCTCCATGAGCGGCCCGCTTCCGTGTAGCCATGAAGTGCTATTCTAAGCTCATGAAAACACATAGATTTTGTTATTATTGTTGTTGTTGTTGTTGTTGCAACTAATACTGACACTCATGAGCAGATGGCTGAGAATGCTATGTTGCATTTCCATGGAGTAAGACAGCTGCCAAAAAGATGTGTGCAGAATTCTAACCATTCATATTCGTAACTCTAATTGCACTGTGAATACAAATTCAAGTTTATGGGTACGAGCAGAAAAGTGTTGAAATGACATCATGTAGGTTACAGGGTCACAGGTGAAAGTAATCAAACCGCAATGTCTCCAAACGTGCATGCGTCAGAACCAACGATGGCAGACAACGATGACAGTGAATCGGGTGGAGCTGCCACCTCAGGTAAACACCCCTAAATCGTGCACACTGTAGCTTTACACGAGTGAAGTGTCGCACAGTGGCACAAAGCTCACTCATGGTACAGGGAGTCCCAAACAGGAAGTGACAAATTTTAATCCACAGTAAAACAGGAAATGTTCACTTGGATTGACAGACAAGATCCCATGGAATCTCACGGGAACTCAGTGGTAAGCTCACACTCAAACAGGAAGTGCCACATTCTCAGTCACAGTGAAACAGGAAAAGTTCAAATGTCAAACACTTCCTGACATGGGTGGAGCTAGAGCGGAGGCCGGGGTTTCACTGGACTCCCCTGAAATCTGACTGGACACAGATGATTGACATGTCACAGCACCACATGTCTGGTTGAAAGAGCTGCATTTTCAAATCAGTGAGTCACATCGACTACTAGGTTCCTCCTGTCCAGTAGTTGGTGCTGTGTACCACAAAAAGTTCTAATCCACCTTAGTAGAAGAAGAAAAATGTTTGCCTCAGATTTGAACTGAACACGTCGTTTGAACTATGGACTTCCAATCACACCAAATTTATATTGGTGAGTAAACGATCATATTTTATGACAGAAATGAGGTCCAGGTTGTTAAAGGCAGCATTTCTCCTTTATTCAGGTTGACTTATATATGCATGTGTAGCCCACGTGTTAAAATGAAATCTCTGTGATATTAAAACCCTTGTTTTAATATAGTTCATTTAATTTTAAAATAAGCAATTCATTTTAAAAAGGCTATTAAAAATCCTTAAAACAGTTCATTTTTATTGTGAAATAAATAAATAAATAATTGAGATTGATTTAAGTGGCTTAAAAAGTGTTCAAAGTGAAGAAAATAAGAGCAAAAGAAAACAGTTACAACCAGTGCTGCATTTTACAAGCTGCTCTGAAGGGCTCAGAGCAGACTTCCTAACTAGCCAATCAGTGAACACTGTGAGCCCCAGGTGATCAGCTGCGTAATTCTACTTCCTTTTTTACGGGCATTTTTCATGCTAGCTGCCTCGTGTGCTGTCCGATTGATACAGAGATTAAATCTGTTGCCATCCACCGGAGCACTGGAAAGACCAGATGATATTTGCCGAACTGGCGAGGTGAAACACTCATTCATAGATTCCCAGCGGTCGGGTTGTTTGGTGACATTCTTAAGAGGTCGTAGCCACGATCCACCTTTGATGGGGTGCCTCCTGCTGAGTCCATGAGAGACGTCCATGTACCAGAACCAGAGGTTGTTCCCCGATTCCAGGATCCACAGGTTCCCAGCGTGAGCTGGGTGGCAAGCCACAGTGAACTATTACTGTTCAACCCCCCCCCCCCCCCCCCCCCCCATGGATTGTGTGGTAGGATAAAACACGCTGACATTGATTGGGAAGATAAGGGCCCCAACTTTACCCTTGGGAACTGAGTTTTTTCTCTCTCTTTTTTTTTTTTTTTTTTTTTGTTTTGCCGGCTTTATTATTTTAGTTTATTATTTTTCATTGAATGTTGTATATATATTAAACTGTTGTATATTTCAATGTTTTATTACTCCTTAACAAGTGGCCATAAACAAAACTCAAGCCATTGTTGCCTGTGTCTTTTGGATATTCAAAAATAAGGGCTCCCACAAGCTTAAAATCTTCTGTTATTGGTCCAGCTATTAATGTTAATGATTACTTACCTGTGCTCTGATTATTACATGATAATTAGGGTTACACATGTTTAAGCTAACAGACAGCAGCTGGTTCATGCTCTGTTGTCTTATTAGTGCAGCAGATAACTGAAACAATACTTCTAATGATGATACAAGCATCAAATTCAGCACAAATACAGCTTAGACACTACACTTAAAAAAAAAAAAAAAGGAAAAATCATTGACTGGCCACTTGAATTTTCAATAGGTGGCCAGATAGGGGTGAATTGAAGAATTACACAGCAGTCAAAATTTAAAAATGCTCCAATCACATTGAAAATTACATCACATTACTTGTCTGATTATAAAGATTCCAACAAGGTATAGTTTGGGCTATCTATGACTGAATGATATAGAGTTATGGGGTAAAAACTGCAAGAATGGTGACAAAGATCAATTTCAGTTTGTAAAGGGGTCACAAGTTAGAGTTGCTCTAATTTTGATTTTCAAAAAAGTGATGCAAATTACTGGTTGAGCTAATAAGATTAATAAATGGAATAGTTTTAAACAGTGCTGAATGCTTGGTCTCCAAAGTAAAGGTCAAACAAGCTCAATGTCCATTGGATTCTATGACATGTGACATATGTTACCTCGTAACATGAACTAAGCATGACACATGATGCAAACTGTTACTTTTTTCCAACTTTCTTTATTGAATTTTTAAGAACAAAACATACAACATGACGAGTCAAGACAAAATAACCATGATTAAAGATGCGATTGTATGTTAATATCACCCTGCCCCCCACCCCCAGAACTCACATAATGACCTAGAAAAATAATTAAATAGAAAGAAAAAAAAACAAACATAAAAAGATAGTTAAGCACATGTAGTCTGCCACCATTTCAGGTAGAAGTGTAATGGTGTCAGTCAACAAAATGCTTTCCAAGTTTCTTTGAATTTGTTGATTGAGACTTTCAAAGAAGATCAAATTTTTTCCAAGTTCAAATTAAACAGGACTTCCTTCACCCATTGATCATGAGATGGAGGGCTGGGCAACTTCCACTTAAGCAAAATAAGTCTACGTGCTAGCAAAGTAGTAAAAGCCAACACTTTGCGTAGGGAGCCAGAGAAACTTACATCAGGAGAAATACCAAAAATAGCTGAAAGTGGATTAGGGGGAACCATTTCCTCATATGTTTGGCTCAGTGTATTAAAAATGTCACACCAGAACTTATTCAATTTAGGGCAGGCCCAAAACATGTGGACATGATTGGCTGGTGATTGTCCACATCTGTTACATGTATCTCTGACTGTTGGGTACATTTTAGCTCATTTTGCATTAGTATAATGGATTCTATAAAATATTTTGCACTGGATCAAGATATGACGAGCGCAAATTGAGGATGAATGTATTAATTTTAGAGCTGAATCCCACTGCTGATCAGTCAGAATTATCTGCAGCTCTTCTTCCCATCCTGTTTTCGTATAGGACATAGACTTAGCTACTGCTTTATCAAGCATTTTGTATAGCATCGAAATGCTTTGAGGTTGTTGTGGGTCTATATCTAAAATAGTGTCCATATAAGTTTCAGGAGGCCGATTTGGGAAATGAGGAAATTGTTTCTTAACAAAATCGCTTGCCTGAAGATAACGGAAAAAATTTGATTTTGGTAGTTCGTATTTAGAAGAAAGGTCAGCAAAGGAGAGAAAAATATCATTCTGGTACAGATCTTTAATCTTTCTAATTCCTTTATCATGCCAAATTTTAAAGGCAACATCAATAACTGAAGGTATAAAATTACATTTTTTTAATAAAGGTGATAATACTGATGGTCCAGCTAATACAAAGTTTTTCCTAAACTGTGCCCAAATGGCTAATGAATCCTTAACTATTGGGTTATGCTCTACAAAAGGAAGAGATGAAGTGAGTACTGATAATAAGGAGTGGTGGCAAGACGCCTTTTCTAATTGTACCCAGGAAGGTAAGTTGAGACAAGTCTGTATATCATCATCATACAGCCAAAATAAAATCTTGTGTATGTTTGCAGCCCAATAATACTGTCTAAAATTAGTAAGACACAGACCACCATCTTCCTTGGAGGATTGAAGAATTGATTTGCGAATTCTAGCCGATTTTCCACTCCACAAGAAATTAGATAATTTTGTCCAGCTTATCGAAAAAAGATTTTGTAAGGACAATAGGAATATGCTGAAACAGATACAAAAATTTAGGAAGGACCTACTAATGAAAATGGTAATAAGGACCACCGAACCAAGTCCTTCTCAACACTTTCCAGAAGAACCAAAAAATTCTGCTTCATCATGACTGATTTGGTGGGGGAGATAAAAATCCCAAGGTATAGAAGACCTGTTTCAACCCATTTAAATGGCACAATTGAATGGGGATGCTGTTTAGCCAGAGAGTTAAGAGGCAGCAGTTCACTTTTTTGGTAGTTGAGCTTGTATCCCGAAAACCTGCTATATTGGTCCAAAATATCAAAGAGTACAGGGAACGATGTAAGAGGATCAGAAATATACAAGAGCAAGTCGTCAGCGTAAAGAGAAACTTTGTGCATTCTTCCCAATCTCGTAATTCCTTTAAATCTTTCCTCTGAACGCAACCATATGGCAAGAGGCTCAATGACGATGGCAAACAAGAGGCGAACGTGTTGTGTGTTGGGGGGTTTGGCTGGACATTTTGGTGTTGTTTTCTTTGCTCTCCAGGTGGTATGCAAACTGGTTTTTGTCTGTGGAGAAGGTGTTGGCAGAAGAGTCCTTCACCCTCATCAGCATTATTGGCTGCACTTGTGGAGGATGTTCACGTGCAGGCCTAATGACTTGCAGCACCTGTGGATGATGCTCACGTGCAAACTTAAAGACTTTCAGCTGAAGCAGATAATGAGATGGCGTTCTGCATTTAAGCCATGAGTGATACGAGCAGAATTGCCGGGAACTCGACCTTGTGACGTTCGTTTGTGAGACGCTGAGGACCGCGCCTGGGTTTGACACATCGTGCCTGTGAAGGAGGACAGGTGAGGGACACATGCTGTCAGCACACATCAGAGGTGATGATTGTCTGAATAAGTGTTAACAGTAATTTGGTATTTTGTTACGCAGTATATTTGAACATTGATGAGAATTGTGCAGTTTGCTTCTCACGGCCGTGGCGTACGGACTGATGATCCTCCACCTGTTGTGAGAAGCTGCTCATTTACATAAAGCTTAAATTCAGACCTGAATGTGTTGCTGATAGTGTGTGCCTTTGAAGGATATTAGTTGTAGCTGTTGACTTACCTCACCTTTTCCATCCTTCACAGAGTCAGTTTGTCGTGTCCACCTGGGGGGTGTTCGGCGGTGAGTCTGGGTCCAGAAGCGCCGAGCTTTGATCCATTTGGGCGCTGGAGAGCGCGCCGTCCTTCACCTCGCCAGACAACCGCACATTTATGTTGTACACAAATTATTGCACAGAAGAGAAATAAATTTGTTTTGTTTTTGGAACCGCTTTCTAGTTATTTAGCGCTGGGTTCAGTCAGACGCAGGTCCGCTCCTCAACCCGTGTCTGCACATAACAGAACGTGGACAGCCTTGCCTAGTGCCCCTTTTGAGCATAAAAGGCGACGACAACAGAACAGAATAGAATAGAATAGAATTTATTATCATTGTACATGACACCAGAAAAAAATACTGTGCATGACAATGAAATTAAAAACAATCTCTTAAACACACAAAGAACAAAGTACTATTTGTACAAACTGAGGCAGATGGAGCAGAATATAAAGGTTTGACCCAAAGGATAAAGTCCTCACCCAAGCCAAATCTACTCATGGCGTCATAGAGGAAGCTCCACTCTACACGGTCAAAGGCTTTCTCCGCGTCAAGAGATAAAATAACTTCTGGAACCGAACTAGAGGATGTGTAAACGATATTTAAAAGACGTCTGGAGTTATGATAGGAGTGCTGCCCTGTCATAAAACCAGTCTGATCTGGCGAGATTATTTGAGGTAATACACGTTGCAGACGCAGCGCTAAAACCTTAGAAAGAATTTTAAAGTCGACATTAAGGAGCGAAATCGGCCTATAGCTGGAACACAACAAGGGATCTTTATCCTGTTTCAAAATTAAAGAGATTGTAGCTTCTGACAAGGTTTTTGGAAGTTGGCGGTCAGAAAAGGCCTCATTATACATTGCTTTTAATACTGGTGCTAAAAGAGCCGAATTGACTTTATAATATTTAGCAGAAAATCCGTCTGGGCCCGGTGACTTGCCAGGACTTACAGTTTTAATAGCTTCCTGTACCTCTGTTATCGTAATAGGCTCACCCAAGCCTTTCATTAACTCCTGATTTATCTGAGGAAATTGTATGCATTGTAAGATTTCATGTGCAGCAGGTGGCGAACTAGAAGTATATAAGTCTGAATAAAAATCAACAAATGCTTGGCTAATATCCTTGGGGCTTGATAAAATGTCACCAGTGATGGATTTCACACCTGGAATTAATTTAGAAGTTGCGTCGGCCCGAGCCTGATACGCAAGAAGTTTGCCAGCTCGAAAAAGCACTGTTTTGTTTTTATTAGCTGAATTTTAGCCGTTGCAGTAGTGGACAAATTTAAGCTAGCCTGAAGTCTTACACGCTCTGTGTATAGATTAGAATTTGGATCGGAAGCATATCTAGTGTCAATATCTTTAATTTTCTCCAACAGGTCTGTGGTGGAAGACTGTTCTTTTTTCCTTGAATTTGAAACAAAACTTATAAGTTGCCCTCTCATATATGCCTTAGAGGTCTCCCATAAAGTTGCTCTAGACACTTCAGGGGAATCGTTCAGCTCAAAAAACAGCAATATCTGGGATCTCAAGAATTTAACATAGTCATCCTTTATCAGCAGGCTAGAGTTAAATCTTCATTGTTTAAGAAAATTACATTGGGTATCCAAAGCCACATTAAAAAAAACTGCAGCATGATCCGATATTGCTATAGCATGATAATCACATGCTTTGATTTTAGAGAGTAACCTAATATCGGTAAGAAAAAAATCGATCCATGTAAAAGAATGATGTGGATGGGAGAAGAAGGAAAATGCTTTAGTGTTAGGATTCCCATGTTGCCATGGGTCCACAATTCCTAAGTGAGTTTTATAAAAATCTAGAATTTTAGCAGATTTGCTCAAGGGAAATGCCTTAGGAGAGGACCTATCCAACAAAGTGTCCTGAACCAGATTAAAATTGCCCCCTATGATAAGATAATATTTTTCCAAATTGGGTAAGGAAGTAAAAAATTTTGATATAAACAATTCATCATCCCAATTTGGCCCATACACGCTCGCCAATGTCACAAGAGAACCTGCAAGTTACCTGAAACAATTGTGAACCGGCCATCCTTGTCTGCAATCACACTATGTTGTTCAAACTAAATGTTTTTACATATAAGTACAGCCGTACCTCTAGCCTTAGCATTAAATTTAGAATGATACACATTACTAACCCAATTTCTCTTAAGTCGCACGATTTCTTTATTACGAAGATATTTCCTGAAGAAAGAGTACATCTCCCTTAAGCTGTTGTAAACAAGTCATTATTTTGTTAACTTTGGTTGCATTACCCAGCCCTCTCACATTCCAAGAAATAAAGTGAACACCACAGTCTGTATTAGACATACCTTAATAAAGATATAGGCAGTAGTTGATTTTGGGTGAAAGAAGGTTGACACTTGAATTCAAGTTGGCTAATGGCTGTGCCAGGCAAAACTGTGAGAGAAAAGAAAAACAAAAACAAAAAAAGACAGAAAACCAACAGGACAACACACAAGTACACAACAAAAAAACCCTAGACCCAGAATCCCTTTGAAAAATAGAACAATTCTCAAATGTCCAATGCACACCAGGCCATAACTTCTTCCCCTCAAGGGTGTCATCATTAAGCCCTTAAAATGGCAGCAAAAGAAAAGAAAAAAAAAAGCGCACAAAAATCTCACTTTTTTAAATATAAAAATATAGTTCAGTAAAAAAGGACAAGTGTAAACAATACGAGAACGTAAAATAAAAGGATAAAGTGACTCAATCGAGGTAGCATTGGCAAGAAAAAAAACCACTATTAGCACTGTATTAAGAAAAGAGAAAAGAATCAGATAACCGTGATACTGATAGTACTAATAATAATAAGCATAAAAATAAACTGCAACCAACATGGTCTATATTACCATAAAGAAGATAATGATAATAACAACAATAACTTTAACAGTTTCAAGTGTACATTAACCAGGAAATGACCAGAGCGAAATAAAAGAGCAAAACTTATAGCGATTAATCATCCAGGGAATGTGAACTCAGAGTCCAGTGCGAGGCGATGTAGTTTCTAGCATCGCTGGGAGATGCTAAGCGCTGCCGGGTCCCTCCATCGGTCATGATGTACAGTTTAGCTGGGTAGCGAAGTTGAGGCTTAAGTCCCAGATTGTACAGGTCCTTCATAACTCCACAATAGGCAGTGCATTGTTCCAGTACTTCAGGACAATAATCCTCACTTTACCTCGCAGCTCTTGGGGTTTACGCACGACTAGCTCACGGGTCTGGTAGCTATGAAAGCAAATAACCACCGCACCGCATTGGGGCCTGGCTTAGCAGGCAGCATGCGGTGGGCCCGGTCCAAAACGGGCAGTTTCCAAAGTGTCAACACCAAAAACATCCTCCAGGAGCTGAGAAAAGAAGGCCATAGGCCTCGGCCACTCCACATTTTCGGGGACCCCTAACAAACGAATGTTATTATGGCGGCTTCTTCCTTCCAAGTCGAATAGCCTAGCTTTTAGCTTGGCATTATCTTCCGCCACTGCAGTTAGCTTCGCAGCTAGGCCTTAGGTTGAAACCGTAACTGCATTTTCCAAAGATTTAATCCGTTGGTCGTGACTATTGATAGTAGATTGAATATTGTCCAACTTTAATTCGAAGCATTCAACTGAAGCATGGAATTCTGCCGAGAGAGAGGCCTTATGCTCTGCTAGCGTAGCCTTTAGCGTGGCAACGATAGACTCGTTAGCTGCTTTTGCTCCTGTTGCCTTTTCCAGCTGGTCATTTTCGAAGTTCAGTAGAGTCAAAAAGTAGTTATCCAACGATGTCCTTATTTTGAAAGTAAGTCGTGAGAAATTTGTAAGGTAGAAGCTATAAAAGGCAGGAGTGCCGAAAAAAGTGACTACTCTGACATGGCATCAACCGGAGGTCCCCCACAAACTGTTACTTTTTAAAACCCAATTAATGCAACCCATAATTTGCATTATTTTTTTATTTTTTTTTACCAAAATTGGAGCAACATTAACTTTTGACCCCTGTACAAACTGAAACTGACCTTTGTCACCATTCTTGCTGCTTTTACCTCATAACTCCAGAACACTCAGTCACAGATTGTCCAAACTATACCTTTTTGGAATCTTTACGATCAGGCAAATAATGTGGTGTAGTTTTCTATATGATTGGAGCATCTTTTAATTTTGACCTCTGTGTAATTCTTCAATTGACCCCTACCTGGCTGCCTACTGAAAAGTCAAGTGGCCAATCAGTTTTTTGTTTTTTTTGTTTTTTAAGAGTTCATGTCTCTGGTATAATTTTTGTGTCAAATATGATGCTTGTATCACCATTTACAGGATTCCACTCTAAATATTCTCTTATCTGCTGCACTATATAGTATGAGATGCTGCTCCTCACTGTTTCTCAATTGTCCTCAAAAGTATTTGAACACTTGGTATTTCACACATTTTAACTTGTTTATTGCATTTCAAATACATTTTTTTTCTAAAATGATCTTCCTTAACTCAAACTGAAAGCAAATCTCTACAACTTGATATAAATTAATTAAAAATCTAAAATCCAGCTTCCTGATGAAGTGGTGTAGAGGAGGATTTTCTTCAAAAGAAGACCTGAAAGTTCAGCTACAATTTGACAGAAAGTACATCTGAGATGAAAGACTAGATTTGATGTTTTGGTGAAAGAAACTTTTGTATTTCTTCATAACTGATGTAAATAAAGTCCAAGACATATTCAGTGACTTGGAAATGTTCATGTTTCCATCCCCTGACTTGTCTAAAGAAAACTGGCAATAAAACTGATTATTATTTACAGGTTTTATCAAGTTTTAGAGATTTGATTTCAGTTTGAGTTTGAGGAAGATCATTTTAGAAATTTTTATTCTTTATTTTTTGTATTTCTTGTATTTAAAATGGCATAATCAAATTAAAATGTGTGAAATTCCAAGTGTTCCAATCCTTTTGGAGGGAACAGTATCCTAACCTTATGATGAGTGTAAAATGAGTGTGAGATTATTACTGTTTGGTTTAAGAAGGTTGAATTTTCACTGTTGCTGCACTTTCATAGTCATATCGTATATCATATTGATATGACAATATTGAGATATGACAATGTGGCCATATTGTACAGCCCTACTGTCAACTCGCTGAAAACTTTGAATATTAATTTACATCTACATTTTAAAAAATGCTTAAAGTGGAGGGGATTTGAGAGGGCTGTAATTAGGGGAGTCAGCTGAAAGGCAAAAAAAGGAAAATGCTTAAAAAGGCGGGGGTTCCCCCCCCAGAAGCTGACAGGTTTTAGCCATGCTAATGCTCCCCTGAAGCATTTACTACAGTAAAAAAAAAAAAAGTCTGAAGGACTTAAATGACATGGTGAGATGCTGAAGAGCTTCGCTCCTTCATGTCCGTGACATGTACAATAGTCACATTTTGCAGCCATTAGAGACAAAACTTCAAGCTGTTAAAATCTTGTCAGTTTTTTTTTAATGACAAACGTATATCAGTGTTTTATCGGGCCGGGACACTGCTAGCTCCTGGGTGGAATTTAATTTACTTTCTGTACCTTGATGACACATATTCTCAGTTCTAAAATAAATAAATTACAACATGGTTTATAAAAACGATATACAGCCTTTGGTTTGTCCAACTGCATTAGCTATTACCGCGGCAACACGTACAAACTAAAAATACCTGACAGAGAAAACCTGGGCTGATGGAAGTTTGACTAAATGAAAATGATTAATGCACATGTAAAGACGGTCCTCACAAGCACAGTAAAATGAGTGTGTGTGTCCGAGAGCGAGTGTAGATGAAAAGAGGACAGTCAACATGTGGGGACATGAAGACAGCAAAGGCCCGGAGACATCCAGCGAGAAAAACATTAATGGTGATTCACAGGCATCACGTGGCCCATCAACACATACCTCCATCTCCCAGTCACCCCCCGACCGACCCCAGCACCCCACGAATCAGTGCATGAGAGGGCTTCTGCACATGGAACTGCTGAGATTACGAGTCCTTCAGGCACAAGTCTCTCAATGAAATCCTGCTCATCCTCACATTCTTTTGCAGTGTTTCACCACATACGTAACTGAAATGAGACGTGATGCTGCAAAATCAGGCAAATTTGACAAAATCTGTTTTTTGAAATATCTTGTATGCTAATAATAAGGGTGATCACGTGATCTCCACTCCTAACTGTTAAGACAGTGAAGGACAAACACTGATAACATGCCTTTAGCATTTGGAATCCAGTTCGAGAGTTGAGAATTCTTACTTTCTGCATCCAGGAAAGGATGAAACCTTGTTTGCCATGAGCCAGAATAAGAGCCCAAGAATTTTATCTTCTCTGATGCTTGAAGTTTCACCTCAGCCTTCAGAGCAAAGAGACAAACCAGAGAAAACCAACATCACCGTTCATTACCAACGAAACACCAGAAACTCACAACAGCCATTTCACCACCAACCAATCAAAAATTCCACAAACACAAGAAAATACAATCAGAATTCAACCAATGGGTTGCCACGGACTTTACATCGAGCGCCTTCTGGTGGCCATTTCTGGCCGATGAAAACATCGCCGAGCTCAATACACTCTCATCTTCAACCGCTTAGTCCAATCAAGGGTCGCGGGGGCTGAAGCCTATCCCAGCAGTCATAGGGCGTGAGGCGGGGCACACCCAGGACAGGACCTAAGGACAATTTAAAGATTCTAATCCACCTAACCCGCAAGTCTTTGGATGTAGGAGGAGGAAACCGGAGTAAAAACACGGAGAGAACATGCAAACTCCACACAGAAAGGCCACAGGTGGGAATTGAACCCATGACCTTCTTGCTGTGAGGCAACAGTGCTAACCACTAAGCCACCGTGCTGCCCAGCTCAATACAAACACATGCAATTTGGTCACTTTTCAAAGGGGTCAGACTCATCAATAAAGACAATTTATTGAACAATGGTTCTTTTCAGGTCAACTTGGTGTATAAATCTCAGTGAGAGCTGTTAGCTAACAGTTAGAAGCAAGTTAGAGACAAAACAAAACCAGCTGATTCCTTCCCACTGTAGCCAAGTGCTTGCTCACAGGGGGTCGTTTTGACCGTTGGGGTTTTACATAATTATTGTATGGCCTTGCCTTACAATATAAAGCGCCTTGGGGCAACTGTTTGTTGTGATTTGGCGCTATATAAAAAAATTGATTGATTGATTGATTGATTCCAATAGACAACGCAGCCCGAGGTGGGTTCCGTCGGGCGGCCAGAGTCACGAAGTACGAATTTTAGGGGTGATACCCCTAAAATGTAAATGCCAAGAAAGAGAGTTCAGCCTAACTCGAACTTGAACACTGCATTATGTGTTAGCCTTATTCCAGTTAGCTAACATTTTTAAATTAACTTTATTCAACAAAATGGCTGATCAACCACAGCGCTGCTGATGAAGCTGAGTGTGAAGGTACCCACTCAACATGACAAACTCAAAGCCTGATTGGTGAAAGAATATGCCAGTCCGCCCGGAGACAGCAGAGGTGGGAATCTGATTGGACAAAATTAAGCTCTCGCCTATATTAACTGTTCTGAAAACAGCACTGCTGCTCAGTGAATGCAGAAATAAAGTAAGTTCATTGACATAAGTCAATAAACACGAAATAAATATTGAAATAATTTGTGAAAACTACATGCAACAAGAATGAAATATTAATTGTGACAAAACATTTTCTCATTCTCATATCTATGCCAGTACAGAATATATTTCAAGCTGTGCTACCAGCCCCAAAACCCACCAAGAAATTGGGCACCTACATTTTTTATCCTCATACAAAATCATAAAATGCTTGATTTCAAAAAATACTGTGCACGTTTTTCACAATAAAAGCATAATTATAATAACGTTTGGAAAATTACACAGAATCAGGTTATTTATTTAGTGACATTATTGCTATTACAATTTTAAAATTGTATTATAGTATCATAATTTTATCTCTATAACTATAAATGTTATATATGTATGTACTGTTGCTAAATTCTACTTTTTAAAACACTGTCGCATCAGTACAGCGTAAAAAGAATATTTCGGCACTCTGTGTAAATGCAACACTCCCCTCTAGTGGCGAATACCGGATATATCTTTTATGACAGGCTTCATATATGTAAGTCCCTTCGGCTGCTCCCTTGTTTGCACTCAGGGTCACTACAGCAAATCCAAGGTGGATCTGCATGTTGAATTGGCACAGGTTTTACGCCGGATGCCCTTCCTGACGCAACTCCACATTACATGGAGAAATGTGGGCTTCATATATATGTACATATATATATATATATATATATATATATATATATATATATATATACACGTATATAAACATTTTTAAAAATAATTTACTTCCCATGTCATAGTGAGGGAGACAGACAGATAGGGAGGTACCAGGTGTGACAGCTGGATAGTGGAAGGAAGACAAGGAGACTTGGTAGTGATGGCAACACGGTGGCTTAGTGGTTAGCACTGTTGCCTCACAGCAAGAAGGTCATGGGTTCGATTCCCACCTGTGGCCTTTCTGTGTGGAGTTTGCATGTTCTCCCCGTGTTTGCGTGGGTTTCCTCTGGGTGCTCTGATTTCCTCCCACATTTAAAGGCAGGTTAAGTATATTGGAACCTTTATAAGTGTCCAGGTCTCCCTTGCAAAAGAGGTCTCGATCTCAGTGAGACTAAGCTGGTAAAATAAAGTTACATTAATTTGCCCTATTGACATTTCAAATCCCACAAAACCTCGTAGAGGTCGCCGTGCTGCGAGATATCAGTAACATTGAGAACTGCATTGAGACGCTCTGATCACGCTGCACTTTAACCGCTGCACACAGACAACAGCATTAACATCGCAACATAAAACTATTTTTATATTGTGCCTAAAACTCTCATGAATATATTCTCTGGGTTTATAGACGTTGTTATAGTGTTTATTTTATGTAAACATGTGAGAATCACAGTCTGTCTCTCCGTTATTTTCAGTGGGAGCTGCTGTGAGCTACAATCACTTCCTGATCATGTCGTTCTGGGGAAAGTGAAGTTTGCTCTTTAACGTCTTGATTGTTGTTCTTTACAACACTGTTTGTCCTCTTTGTTCCAGACTAATATATATATAATATGTATGAAATTCGGTTTGCGTTTATTAAATTCCACGCAGATTAAACGTAGCAGACACTGATTATTTGTTATAATTGTTTTAGCAAGTTTTCAGGGTATCATGCAGCAGTCTCTTATTAACGTGACGAAAAGCAAAAAAATAAATAAATTTTTGTAGAATAATATTCATTTACAACTGTCATCGTGTTGATTCTCTATATGTTGTTTGACTGCAGCAACTCTCTGGCACGCAAGGGATTATGGGATACGTCAATAGGGCCAATGGAACGAAGATGTCCAGGAAAGCATAAGGAGAAAGAGGTTGGCAAAAAAGAATTGGGATAGTCAGAGAAATGAAGAAAGTAGACAGGAGTACAAGGAGATGCAGCATAAGACAAAAGAGAAGTGGCAAAAGCGAAGGAAAAGGCATTTAGTGAGCTGTACAAGATGTTGAACAGTAAGGAAGGAGAAAAGGACTTGCACCGATTGGTCAGACAAAGAGACAGAGTTGGAAAGGATGTGCAGCAAGTTAGTGTGGTAAAAGATACAGATGGTAATGTGCTGACAAGTGAGGAGAGTGTGTTGAGAAGGCAGAGGGAATATTTTGAGGAGCTGATGAAAGAAGAAAATGAGAGAGAGAAAAAGCTGGATGATGTGGAGAGAGTAATTCAGGAAGTACAAGACATTGTAAGGATGAAGTGAGGACGGCAATGAAGAAGATGAAGAGTGGAAAGCCAGTTGGTCCAGATGATATTCCAGTTGAGGCATGGAAATATCTAGAAGAGATGGCAGTGGAGTTTCTAACCAGAGTGTTTAATAAAAATTTTGGAAAGTGAGAGGATGCCTGAGGAGTGGAGACAAAGTGTGCTGGTTCCTATTTTTAAGAACAAGGGTGATGTGCAGAGCTGCAGTAACTACAGAGGCATAAAGTTGATCAGCCACAGCATGAAGTGATGGGAAAGAGTAGTAGAAACTAGGCTCAGAAAACAGGTGAAGATCTGTTAGCAGCAACATGGTTTCATGCTGAGAAAGAGCACTACAGATGCAATGTTTGCTCTGAGAATTCTGATGGAGAACTATAGAGAAGGCCAGAAGGAGTTACATTGTGTGTTTTTATGTATTTAGAAAACACTTATGACAGGGTGCAATGACAAGAGTTGTGGTATTGTATGAGGAAGTCTGGAGTGGCGGAGAAGTATGTGAGGGTAGTGCAGGACATGTACAAGGACAGTGTGACAGCGGTGAGATGCACAGTAGGAATGGCAGACTTGTTCAAAGTGGAGATGAGATTACGCCAAGGATCGGCTCTGAGTCCTTCATTGTTCACAATGGTGACGGACAGGTTGACTGATGAGATCAGACAGGAGTCTCCATGGACTATGATGTATGCAGATGACATTGTGATCTGTAGAGAGAGTAGAGAGAAGGTTGAGTCTAGCCTTGGAGGTAGAGATGTACTCTGGAGAGAAGGAGAATGAAAGTCAGTAGGAGTGAGACTGAGTCCATGTGTGTGAATGAGAGGGAGCCCAGTGGAATAGTGCAGTTACAAGGAGTAAAAGTGGTGAAATTAGAGAAGTTTAAAGTTTAAAGTTTGAGGTCAACTGTCCAAAGTAATGGAGAGTGTGGTAGAGAGGTGAAGAAGAGAGTGCAGGCAGGGTGGAGTGGGTGGAGAAAGGTGGCAGGAGTGATTTGTGACCGAAGAAAATCAGCAAGAGCAAATGGAAAAGTCTACAAGACAGTAATGAGAGCTATGTTGGACGGCTTAGAGATGGTGAAACTAACAAAAAAGACAGGAGGCAGAGCTGAAGATATTGTGGTTCTCTTTGGGGGAAAACCTGGTCTTGTTAGGAGAGACGGCATCCATCCCACTTTGGATGGAGCAGCTCTCATTTCTAGAAATCTGGCCAATTTTCTTAAATCCTCCAAACCGTGACTATCCAGGGTTGGGACCAGGAAGCAGAGTTGTAGTCTTACACACCTCTCTGCAGCTTCTCTCCCCCTGCCATCCCCTCATTACCCCATCCCCGTAGAGACGGTGCCTGCTCCCAGACCACCAATAACCAGCAAAAATCTATTTAAGCATAAAAATTCAAAAAGAAAAAATAATATAGCACCTTCAACTGCACCACAGACTAAAACAGTTAAATGTGGTCTATTAAACATTAGGTCTCTCTCTTCTAAGTCCCTGTTAGTAAATGATATAATAATTGATCAACATATTGATTTATTCTGCCTAACAGAAACCTGGTTACAGCAGGATGAATATGTTAGGTTAAATGAGTCAACACCCCCGAGTCACACTAACTGTCAGAATGCTCGTAGCACGGGCCGGGGCGGAGGATTAGCAGCAATCTTCCATTCCAGCTTATTAATTAATCAAAAACCCAGACAGAGCTTTAATTCATTTGAAAGCTTGACTCTTAGTCTTGTCCATCCAAATTGGAAGTCCCAAAAACCAGTTTTATTTGTTATTATCTATTGTCCACCTGGTTGTTACTGTGAGTTTCTCTGTGAATTTTCAGACCTTTTGTCTGACTTAGTGCTTAGCTCAGATAAGATAATTATAGTGGGCGATTTTAACATCCACACAGATGCTGAGAATAACAGCCTCAACACTGCATTTAATCTATTATTAGACCCAATTGGCTTTGCTCAAAATGTAAATGAGTCCACCCACCACTTTAATCATATCTTAGATCTTGTTCTGACTTATGGTATGGAAATTGAAGACTTAACAGTATTCCCTGAAAACTCCCTTCTGTCTGATCATTTCTTAATAACATTTACATTTACTTTAATGGACTACCCAGCAGTGGGGAATAAGTTTCATTACAGTAGAAGTCTTTCTGTAAGCGCTGTAACTAGGTTTAAGGATATGATTCCTTCTTTATGTTCTCTAATGCCATATACCAACACAGTGCAGAGTAGCTACCTAAACTCTGTAAGTGAGATAGATTATCTCGTCAATAGTTTTACATCCTCACTGAAGACAACTTTGGATGCTGTAGCTCCTCTGAAAAAGAGAGCCTTAAATCAGAAGTGCCTGACTCTGTGGTACAACTCACAAACTCGCAGCTTAAAGCAGATAACCCGTAAGTTGGAGAGGAAATGGCGTCTCGCTAATTTAGAAGATCTTCACTTAGCCTGGAAAAAGAGTCTGTTGCTCTATAAAAAAAGCCCTCCATAAAGCTAGGACATCTTACTACTCATCACTAATTGAAGAAAATAAGAACCCCAGGTTTCTTTTCAGCACTGTAGCCAGGCTGACAAAGAGTCAGAGCTCTATTGAGCTGAGTATTCCTTTAACTTTAACTAGTAATGACTTCATGACTTTCTTTGCTAATAAAATTTTAACTAATAGAGAAAAAATTACTCATAACCATCCCAAAGACATATTGTTATCTTTGGCTGCTTTCAGTGATGCTGGTATTTGGTTAGACTCTTTCTCTCTGATTGTTCTGTCTGAGTTATTTTCATTAGTTACTTCCTCCAAACCATCAACATGTCTATTAGACCCCATTCCTACCAGGCTGCTCAAGGAAGCCCTACCATTAATTAATGCTTCAATCTTAAATATGATCAATCTATCTTTATTAGTTGGCTATGTACCACAAGCTTTTAAGGTGGCAGTAATTAAACCATTACTTAAAAAGCCATCACTTGACCCAGCTATCTTAGCTAATTATAGGCCAATCTCCAGCCTTCCTTTCTCTCAAAAATTCTTGAAAGGGTAGTTGTAAAACAGCTAACTGATCATCTGCAGAGGAACGGTCTATTTGAAGAGTTTCAGTCAGGTTTCAGAATTCATCATAGTACAGAAACAGCATTAGTGAAGGTTACAAATGATCTTCTTATGGCCTCAGACAGTGGACTCATCTCTGTGCTTGTCCTGTTAGTCCTCAGTGCTGCTGAGTGATTACAATTTGTTCATGTAAATGGGGAGTCTTCTTCACAGACTAAGGTTAATTTGTTATGTGTTGGACGCAGCTCGGAGAACCGACCAGCGTTTGAAGGACCCAGTGTGAAATAAGCAGAGCACGGTACAAAGGCTAACTGAATTTAATACATAACAGTGATACAAAAAATAACAAAAGAAAGTGCGGTCTGGCGTGGTGGTGATACGGTGCGCTCCCAGCAGCGCTAACGGTCCGGAGCCAGAAGCTGTTCGGACCCAAGGACCCCGCCGACACCCCCCAGGTGGCCGCAACAAACCGAGTCTGTGAAAGAAGGAACCATTATGTGAGTCCACACTCTACACACAGAGAGAACACTTAAAGGTGTACAAACAGCAAACACTTCCTGGCTTGATTACTAATCAGCTTCCCAACCTGCAGGCATGGAACATCCAGTTCACAAAACTCCACTGCAGTGGAAGCCGATACATGACTAATATACAGCTCAATATAAAAAGGTGTGAGGGACACCACATTTACTGACTGTATAAATGTTAGTCACAAAATCTAACGTACCTCAGGAAGTGTGCTGACGAGCGTGAGACCTCACCCCCTCCTCTTTCACAGACCGTGCATCAAACCCTGGACGTTCTCTGCATCCACTGATGATGAGATGGCTCCCGAGACGACGATCTCACCCGTCTGGTCACAAGGTCGAGTCTCTGGCAAATACACACTGTATACTCCAGTCTTAAATGCCACCATGTTCCAATCCATATAGATGCACCTCAGCTGTGAGTCCTGACGAGCCGCAGGTGATCAGGGTGAGGTCCTGATAACCTCAGCAACACAGCCACTCAGTCCCAAATGCAAGCCACCTGGAAGGAAAAACAAAAGACAGAAACAAAAAGGCAGCCAGGCCCCCCAGCCATACAACATTAATTATGGAGTTCTGTGCTAGGACCAATTTTATTCACTTTATACATGTTTCCCTTAGGCAGTATTATTAGACGGCATTGCTTAAATTTTCATTGTTACGCAGATGATACCCAGCTTTATCTATCCATGAAGCCAGAGGACACACACCAATTAGCTAAACTGCAGGATTGTCTTACAGACATAAAGACATGGATGACCTCTAATTTCCTGCTTTTAAACTCAGATAAAACTTAAGTTATTGTACTTGGCCCCACAAATCTTAGAAACATGGTGTCTAACCAGATCCTTACTCTGGATGGCATTACCCTGACCTCTAGTAATACTGTGAGAAATCTTGGAGTCATTTTTGATCAGGATATGTCCTTCAATGCGCATATTAAACAAATATGTTGGACTGCTTTTTTACATTTGCGCAATATCTCTAAAATTAGAAAGGTCTTGTCTCAGAGTGATGCTGAAAAACTAATTCATGCATTTATTTCCTCTAGGCTGGACTATTGTAATTCATTATTATCAGGTTGTCCTAAAAGTTCCCTGAAAAGCCTTCAGTTAATTCAAAATGCTGCAGCTAGAGTACTGACAGGGACTAGAAGGAGAGAGCATATCTCACCCATATTGGCCTCTCTTCATTGGCTTCCTGTTAATTCTAGAATAGAATTTAAAATTCTTCTTCTTACTTATAAGGTTTTGAATAATCAGGTCCCATCTTATCTTAGGGACCTCATAGTACCATATCACCCCAATAGAGCGCTTCGCTCTCAGACTGCAGGCTTACTTGTAGTTCCTAGGGTTTGTAAGAGTAGAATGCGAGGCAGAGCCTTCAGCTTTCAGGCTCCTCTCCTGTGGAACCAGCTCCCAATTCAGATCAGGGAGACAGACACCCTCTCTACTTTTAAGATTAGGCTTAAAACTTTCCTTTTTGCTAAAGCTTATAGTTAGGGCTGGATCAGGTGACCCTGAACCATCCCTTAGTTATGCTGCTATAGACGTAGACTGCTGGGGGGTTCCCATGATGCACTGTTTCTTTCTCTTTTTGCTCTGTATGCACCACTCTGCATTTAATCATTAGTGATTGATCTCTGCTCCCCTCCACAGCATGTCTTTCTCCTGGTTCTCTCCCTCAGCCCCAACCAGTCCCAGCAGAAGACTGCCCCTCCCTGAGCCTGGTTCTGCTGGAGGTTTCTTCCTGTTAAAAGGGAGTTTTTCCTTCCCACTGTAGCCAAGTGCTTGCTCACAGGGGGTCGTTTTGACCGTTGGGGTTTTTCCGTAATTATTGTATGGCTTTTGCCTTACAATATAAAGTGCCTTGGGGCGACTGTTTGTTGTGATTTGGCCCTATATAAATAAAATTGATTTGATTTGATTTGGGAGTGGACAGGAATAGGAATGAACATATTAGAGGGACAGCTCAGGTGGGATGATTTGGAGACAAAGTCAGAGAGGTGAGACTGAGATAGTTTGGACATGTACAGAGGAGGGACCCAGGGTATATAGGGAGAAGGATGCTGAGGATGGAGTCAGGCAGGAGGAGAAGAGGGAGGCCAAAGAGGAGGTTTATGGATGTGCTGAGAGGGACATAATAATAATAATATTAATTATTTTTAATTTTGTATTTTTTTTTTTTTACTAATAGTATTATTATGGTTTTAATTATTACTATGGATTTTAACTTTTGATGTGTGCTTTTATGTACTATTTGTGTTGTGTGGGCCGCCAGAAGAGGAGGTACTGCTGGCCCACCACCAGAGGGCGCCCTGCCTGAAGTGCGGGCTTCAGGCACAAGAGGGCGCTGCCGCCACGGACACAGCCGGGAGTGACAGCTGTTACTCATTATGTCCTGACAGCTGTCACTCATTCTTCATCATCCCACTCCATAAAACCCAGACGTCATCTCCACCTCATCGCAGAGATATTGTACTTCTTTGGAGGTAATAGACTCAGCCATTTGTGTTTTACAATATAATCTGTATATTGTGAGTGTTTGCAGGAGTACCGGTCCCTCTGTCTGTGGAAGCTGAGTGAGTGCTGGACGGCACTCTTTTCCCCTGAGGAATCACTGCGGTACTCTGCAGAATATTGAGTGAGAGGTGGAGGTGGCATTCCCACCGTTGTTGTTACTGGGTGTACACACACCCACACTTGACTGTCTTTGTTCTTCGCCAGCAGTACCAGATCCGACAGTCGGGGACGGTGATCACCTGGGAATTCGGGACTTGGCGGCTCCAGTATTCACCGGGTTCGGTGGCGGCGGAAATCGTGTGGTTCCGGCTCTTCTCAGGACAGACGTCTTCTATCCTCGAGCCTGCCCACACATCACCTTTGTGGATTGACTGTTATCAGATTCTGAGATTGTCTGTATATTCGTTGTGCACATTCACAACATTAAATTGTTATTTTTTGGCTCATCTATTGACCGTTCATTTGCGCCCCCTGTTGTGGGTCCGTGTCACTACACTTTCACAACAATTTGTACAAATTTTTATCACAATAAAATGTTATAATAATAATAACCTTTATTTAGCCAGGTAGAAACCCACTGAGATCGAAACCTCTTTTACAAGGATGACCTGGCCAAGAAAGGCGGTAGCACACATCATAATGGTTGCAGGTGGTTGGTGAGACAGAGGAACTTGGTGGCTCTCGCTGCCTTTAACGCTGAGATTTATACACCAAGCTGATCTGAAATGAACAATTGTATATTAAATTGACTTTATTAACGAGTCTGTCTCCTTTGAAAAGTGACCAAATTACATGTATTTGTACTAAGCTCGGCTGCAGGGGTGGTGGCCAAGTGGTTAATGCAGGTTCCGGGTTCAAATCCCACCCCTGCCACATTTCTCCATGTAATGTGGAGTTGCGTCAGGAAGGGCATCCGGTGTAAAACTTGTGCCAATTCAACATGCAGATTTGCTGTGGCGACCCCGAGTGCAAACAAGGGAGCAGCCGAAGAGACTTACTTTGTATTGAGCTCGGCTATGTTTTCATCGGCCAAAAATGGCCACCAGAGGGCGCTCGGTGTAAAGTCTTAGTGCCTTGATTAGACAGAACGGCGCCATTTTGGTTCCAACTGCACTGAACTACTGAATGAACCTTTAACCACATACAGCAACACATCCAGGTACAGGTACTATCAGAATAAATATAAAAATAGTTAAGCTATCAAATCTACAATTTATGATGATTTATGTAATTAATTTAAAGCTTGATTTAACTCTGTAACTGGGGGTCATGCAATCACGTGCCTGACAGTTTTAAAGTTCTCCTTCTCTGGATTATGCTTTATTCTGAACTAATATGACCCTCAACGAGCTGTTCTTTCTAAAGTGGGGAAAAAGCTACAAACCGACGGTAGACGAACGTAGACATAAAGAGGAGTAGAACTCGCATTGGTTGCTGAGGCGCAAGAAATGCGGCCGCCATCTTGGAGCAGTCATCGTAGTGATTCTATCACAAGGCACAGTGAAGGTTTGATTTCATAATCTTATTTTATTTTTGAATCTTTCTAACATAAAGCTCCCCAGAAGCCGAAAGGTTTTAGCCATGCTCATGCTCCACCGAAACATTTACTCAAAAAAGTCTGAAGGACCTAAATGGCATAGTGAGATGCTGAAGAACTTCGCTCGTCATGTCCGCGAAATATACATAATAATAATAATACCTCATAAACAACAATGACGTCAGTCGTCGGGGACGCGCCGGACACCACGCGACAAACACGCACGGACAAGATGGCGCTGGTTTTGGAAGGAGAGGAGCTGTTACCGTGAGGAATCGGCTTGGTGTGTTTTCCCCCGTTTTCTTTCCCAAAATAGTGTAAATGTTTAACTATCACTACTGCATTTATTTTGTATTCAAGCCCACCACCAGCACTGGTTTCATGGCCGTGCCAGACGCTTGAAACTGACGTTCGGACAACTTGACGGGATTATCGCAGTTTTTGTTTGCTAAAGCTAGTTCGCCTGCTAAGCTAGTAGTCAATTTAGTACACGTAAAATGTTGACCTTAGAATAAGCGGAGTTTGTATATTTGTGACTTAGTTATAAAGCAAGACATGAGTTGTAATGGTTTTGTACCAACAGTTCAGAATGATTGTTGACGTTCTTTTGATCGCACATACACGCTAGCGGCAGCAGCTAATGCTAGATGTGGGAAGCTTATCTTCGGCTAACACGTCATGTGTCTGCTTTCGCTCGTGTGTCAAGATTGTAGGATGGCAGAACTACTTGATAGTGTGTATTTGTGGCATGTTTTGGTCGAAGTTAACGTCAGTCTTGTATAATATCACCGAAGCGCAGAATGCCAAAAGGACCAAGCCGGCAGAGAGCGAGCCTCCGCCAAGGTCCAAAACTTCTCTGCTGTGCAATTTCCTCAACATAAAGATAACATTGAAAGCAGTGAAACACAAGAAACACAATGTCAGAAGACGTCATTGTACAACCCCTGGCAATAATTATGGAATCACGGGCCTCGGAGGATGTTCATTCATTTGTTTAATTTTGTAGAAAAAAGCAGATCACAGACATGACACAAAACTAAAGTCATTTCAAATGGCAACTTTCTGGCTTTAAGAAACACTGTAAGAAATCAAGAAAAAAAGATTATGGCAGTCAGTAACAGTTACTTTTTTAGACCAAGCAGAGGAAAAAAATATGGAATCACTCAATTCTGAGGAAAAAATTGTGGAATCACCCTGTAAATTTTCATCCTCAAAACTAACACCTGCATCAAATCAGATCTACTCGTTGACATTGACCCTATGCCATGACATTGACCCTACATGTCTTCTTGCAAGGAAAGTTTTCGCAGTTTTTGCTCTATGGCAAGATGCATTATCATCTTGAAAAATGATTTCATCATCCCCAAACATCCTTTCAGTTGTCCAAAATATCAACGTAAACTTGTGCATTTATTGATGATGTAATGACAGCCATCTCCCCAGTGCCTTTACCTGACATGCAGCCCCATATCATCAATGACTGTGGAAATTTACATGTTCTCTTCAGGCAGTCATCTTTATAAATCTCATTGGAACGGCACCAAACAAAAGTTCCAGCATCATCACCTTGCCCAATGCAGATTTGAGATTCATCACTGAATATGACTTTCATCCAGTCATCCACAGTCCACGATTGCTTTTCCTTAGCCCATTGTAACCTTGTTTTTTCTGTTTAGGTGTTAATGATGGCTTTTGTTTAGCTTTTCTGTATGTAAATCCCATTTCCTTTAGGCGGTTTCTTACAGTTTGGTCACAGACGTTGACTCCAGTTTCCTCCCATTCATTCCTCATTTGTTTTGTTGTGCATTTTTCGATTTTTGAGACATATTGCTTTAAGTTTTCTGTCTTGACGCTTTGATGTCTTCCTTGGTCTACCAGTATGTTTGCCTTTAACAACCTTCCCATGTTGTTTGTATTTGGTCCAGAGTTTAGACACAGCTGACTGTGAACAACCAACATCTTTTGCAGCATTGCGTGATGATTTACCCTCTTTTAAGAGTTTGATAATCCTTTCCTTTGTTTCAATTGACATATCTCGTGTTGGAGCCATGATTCATGTCAGTCCACTTGGTGCAACAGCTCTCCAAGGTGTGTTCACTCCTTTTTAGATGCAGACTAATGAGCAGATCTGATATGATGCAGGTGTTAGTTTTGGGGATGAAAATTTACAGGGTGATTCCATAATTTTTTCCTCAGAATTGAGTGATTCCATATTTTTTTCCTCTGCTTGGTCTTAAAAAAGTAACCGTTACTGACTGCCACAATCTTTTTTCTTGATTTCTTATAGTGTTTCTTAAAGCCAGAAAGTTGCCATTTGAAATGACTTTAGTTTTGTGTCATGTCTGTGATCTGCTTTTTTCTACAAAATTAAACAACTGAATGAACATCCTCCGAGGCCAGTGATTCCATAACTTTTGCCAGGGGTTGTAGTGTTTGAATCACACCACCGTCAACAATTCTTGTTGTTTCAACAGACGTGACTGTGTTTAGATGCAGAGGCTCTGCAAAAACACCTTACCAAGCTGAGGTCTGGTAAGCAACTGAAAAGTTCCTGTTCCAGTGTCACGACCGAATATATATAATATTTGGCTATATGCTGAAAGCAGACAACAATTGGACCATGTTATTCACTACAAATGAACTTGGTTATGTGCAAGGACAACATTCGTAATGGGAAACATACTTTTGATGAAGTGACTACTGCAAACTCGGGCTCCTTGGTCATCAGCTGGGTCAGAGTATTTTCATGTGACTTGGATACCTTCTGGTGATCATTCTTAACCACTGTTTTCTCCTTGTAAAATCCTTTGGAATTCTGTCAAACTTCAGGGCTGTTTGTCTGTGTTCCTGTTTGTACATCTGTGGACAATGTACTCCTCCATTGTCCGTTTTGATGTCAGTTGCTAAAATGTGTGCATTCTTGTGTAAAGACTATTGATTATAGCGGTTACAAGTTAGCTGCACAGACAGCCAGGCTACTTTGGGAGCAAGATATCCCCAGAAGTGACGTTGCATTGAATTCTCCTGGAGTGTAGTAGTTAAAGTAGCCCTCTCTGAATCAGAGACCATGCATGTTCAGTTCCTCGTGTAGCCTTCATTTGTTTTGCAGTATTTATTTGAAAGCAAAATGCCTCTTATTGCAGATTCATGACAATGTTTTTTTTACCACTATTAAATACCTTATTTCTTTGATTAAACACACGTGTTCTTTTTTTTCTTCAAACCGTGGTCAGACCCAGCACCTAAGAGGCAGGCCTTTATTTAAGACTGTGATTATTAACAAAATGTTGCTTGCTGCTTGTACTGTAATGCAGTGTTAAGTTTCACACATATCCCTGGGTGTGGCGAAGCAAAGACAATCGCTTTAGATCAGAGCCCTCTGCGTGGCTGCGAACCTTCTCCGAGCCCTGATAAAACGACAGAGACCACAAGGGCTGTGATTGGTAACTTCTCCAGTTTCACTCTTTCCTCTCCTGTCGTATTTAAATTTTTGCAGTGCGCACACTGATTACATTTCGATCATGGATCAAATATGACCAACTTTACACACTGAGTCTAAAAACTACAAAGAGGCTCAAATGACCCGCAGTACATGGAGGAAAATTGTATGTATCGTAACATTGATTTGGAAGTTGATGATTGTATAAAGAAGTGAAGCTCGTTGAGGGATAAATTAATCCAGAAAAGGCCACTGTTCTTGTGGTAAGTTACATTAACCAACATGACGGAAAACTTTAAAAGGGTCACGTGCACATCAACGTCATTGCATGACAGAATTACAGAGTTGTAGAAGCATAAATCAGGCTTTAGGATTTTAAGGATGCCACTCCACAGTGAACGTGAAGAAAAGAGTGATGCAACCAAATGTAATTTTTTTTAATGCACATAATGCTCAGTGCTTATTTAAGGCAGGTGTTTTTTTTGGGGGGGGGGGGGGGGGGGGAGTTAGACTAAGTTTTGACCTGGTTATTTAATGAGGCAGGTCCCGATTCAAGGTCAGGCCTTTAATCAAGGAAATACGTACCTTGTGCCCTACTGCTTGCCCACATCACTTCTGGCACTATATGCAGATAAAAAAGAGCATGATGGGTGATTGAGAGGGTTGTTTTTTTTTTGTTTGTTTTTTTCTTTTCCCCATGTACATCCGCCATCAGTGCATTGTTCCTGCTGCACAACATCCTGTGACAGAACAGAGTAAATTGAGGAGTTTTACATCAGATATCAAGAAACTTGAATTTTGGACAGAAATAAGATGCTGTGCTGGACTGTCAACTAGTTTTTTTTTTGTTTTTTTTTTGTGCTGTTTTGTTTTTAGCTGTGGCACTGCCCCCAGTGGTAAGCTATACTGGATACAATACTGTGTGCATGTCAGTAAACTCCGACTTCACACACACAACATGAAGGCTATGGTTAATGTCACTGACTGTATTAAACATTGTATCTTGGGGTATGGGGGACTGCCTGCTTTGGTGAAATTTGCTGAGTGAGCCCAGATGCTGGTATTCCAGTTACTGTGTAGGAGCTGCTGCCTAAAAGCAACCTTACAAGCTCTTTGACAGACAGCCTTTTTGTTGAGTACTTTCTTGTTGTAACAAGTTTCTTCATGTGCTGATAGTACAGTTAATTTTATGTAATCTCACATTACAGCTGGCCGTTTTTTGGAAATGGCCTCAAACATGAGGCATCCACATAATCCTCTCCCTCCCAACTCTTCTGTACTTTGCTGCATGGTGAAACCGTCTGATAAGACCAATGATTAAGCTGTGCACATATCATTCATCACAGAACCTACTGTGGACAAACTGCATCTGCATAAATTACCGACCAATTCCCATTTAAGTCAGAATGTCAAGACATGAAGTTTGTAAAATGTGTTTAAAATTTTTTTTGTTTTTTTTTGCCTGAGAGGAAGAGATTGTATCTAGGTCTGGGCTCTGGCTGGACCACTCAAGAACATTCACAGAGTTGTTGTGAAGGCACTCCTTTGATATCTTGGCTGTGTGTTTAGGGTCACTGTCCTGCTGAAAGATGAACCGTCGCCCCAGTCTGAGGTCCAGAGCGCTCTGGAGTAGGTTTCATCCAGGATGTCTCTGTACATTGCTGCATTCATCTTTCCCTCAATCCTGACTAGTCTCCCAGTTCCTGCTGCTGAAAAACATCCCCACAGCATGATGCTGCCACCACCATGCTTCACTGTAGGGATGGTGCCTGGTTTCCTCCAAACATGATGCCAAAGAGTTCATTCTTTGTCTCATCAGACCAGAGAATTTTGTTTCTCCTGGTCTGAGAGTCCTTCAGGTGCCTTTTGTCAAACTCCAGGTGGGCTGCCATGTGCCTTTTACTAAGGAGTGGCTTCTGTCTGGTCACTCTACCATACAGGCCTGATTGGTGGATTGCTGCAGAGATGGTTGTCCTTCTGGAAGGTTCTCCTCTCTCCTCTGAGACAGTCCTGTCTTAGAGGTCTACAGACAATTCCTTTGACTTCATGCTTTGTTTGTGCTCTGACCGTCCATTGTGGGACCTTATATGTAGACAGGTGTGTGTCTTTCCAAATTATGTCCAATCAGTTGAATTTACCCCAGGTGGACTTCAACTGTAGAAACATTTCAAGGATGATCAGTGGAAACAGAAGGCACCGGAGCTCAAGTTTGAGCTTCATGGCAAAGAGTGTGAATACTTCATTTTTTGTATTTATTTATTTATCAAATTGCAAAAATCTCAAGTGTTTTTCACATGGTCATTTTTGGGGGGGAAATGAATTTAATAACATAACAAAAAGTGGAAAAAGTGAAGAGCTGTGAAAACTTTCCGGATGCACTGTATGTACATCTTAACTGACTAAATCTGTTCTTTCTTCCCTGTAGATGTCACCATGCCTTGGGTGGCTACTGTTTCTTTGCTCGCCATGGTCACTACGGTGATATGAATCCAGTGTGACACTGAGAGACACACAGACACAAATTCAGAAGGTCATTTATAAGGAGCACAGCCAGCCCGCTCGGCAGGCCGGCTTGTGTAATGGACAGGTGTAAGCATGTGGGGCGGCTGCGGCTGGCCCCAGATCACTCCATCCTCAACCCCCAGAAGTGGCACTGCGTGGACTGCAACACCACAGAGTCTGTTTGGGCTTGTCTAGGATGTGCCCATGTGGCATGCGGGCGCTACATTGAGGAACATGCTCTACAGCACTTTGAGCAGCAGCACCACCCACTGGCCCTGGAGGTTAATGAACTCTACGTTTTTTGCTACTTGTGCGATGACTATGTCTTGAATGACAATGCCACTGGTGACCTGAAGCTGCTTCGTAGTACGCTCAGCGCCATCCAGAGCCAACGTTATGAAGTCACCACTCGTAGTGGTCGCACTCTCCGCTCTGCCAGCACGGCCCCTGATGCCCTCATGCCATCTGGGTCCCGCGAGCTGCAGCTGAGGGATGAGGACAGGATGTTCACTGCCCTTTGGCACCGCCGCAGAGCACTTATGGGACGCATCTTTCGAATCTGGTTTGGAGTGACTGAATGTGGAAAGAAGAGGGAGGAGGAAGAGAGAAAGCGTGAGGAGGAAGAGGAGCAGAAAAGGGAGGCAAGGGAACGGCGGCGAGCTCTAAAGCGGCAGCAGCGGGAGGAAGAGGAGAGCGCCCCTCTCAGGAAGAGTCGACGTTTGCGGCAGAAGACCCAGAGAGATTCAGACACAGCAGTTACTTCAGCTTCTCACAGGACACGTAAAAAGGCAAAAACTTCTATGCCATCTCCCCTCATCCAAAAGCCAAGGACTAGAAGCCCTGCCGGTACCACCCCTAGAAAAAACAGACAACAGAAGGGGGGCCGGCCAACTCCCAAATTCTGTAGCCAAACTTCCACCACCAAATCTCAACTTAGAACTTCTTCAGTGGCCTCTCGCAAGACTCAAACACCTGTTCGCCGGAAGCAGAGTAGCAAAGACAGTGGCTCTCCCTTCAAGCGACGTCCAACTGTCACTCCTGGAGTGACGGGCCTGAGGAATTTGGGTAACACCTGCTATATGAACTCCATCCTGCAAGTACTGAGCCACCTGCACATCTTCAGGGAGTGCTTTCTGCGCCTGGATCTGGCACAGGCACTGGAACTACTTGCCTCTGCTGTCCATGGCCAACTAACAGGAAGAGCTTCGGCCCAGTTCTCCCTGACCCAAAGGAAAGGATTACAAGCCAGCATTGGCTCTGGACCAGGGCTGAGCGGCGGGGCCTCACGGGCAAGCAGCATGGAGCTGATACAACCCAAAGAGCCGAGCTCAAAGCACATCTCTCTCTGTCAAGAGTTGCACACCTTGTTCCAGGTTATGTGGTCTGGCAAGTGGGCGCTGGTATCGCCTTTTGCCATGCTCCATTCAGTGTGGCAGCTGATCCCAGCGTTCCGGGGCTATGCTCAGCAGGATGCTCAGGAGTTCCTGTGCGAGCTCCTCGACAAGGTGCAGCATGAACTGGAGAACACCGGTCAGCACACGAACACAGCAGGAGTCCCGCAAAAACGACTCATCAAGCAGGTGCTCAGCGTGGTCAACACCATCTTTCACGGCCAGCTCCTCAGCCAGGTAGGACCAGCATCCACCTGCAGTGCACACTGGGAAATTCAGCAGCTGCCATCACTCAGTAATGAGATGGATGCAAGTAGTAATGGCCTTTTGTTTATACAATTAATTCATTGTCGATAAAACGTCAAAGTAGTGATTGTAACGCTTCAAGGCCCAAACTGACCTCTTGAAATGTTGTGTGGTGTTTATTCATCACTCCAAAACCATGTTTTTATCCACAAAAGCAGCAAATACATGATAATGATACCACTGAAAGGGCTTTTTTTTAACCTTTCCCTGACCTTTTTAGACCATGTGCAGAGTCCTTGATCCTAAATGCTTTAGGGACAGGTTAGATGGCTTCAGCTGCCTCTTGTGGCCTGTCCGTTGTCCTTATTTTGCTCACCGGTGTGTGCAGGTGACGTGCCTAGCGTGCCACCATCGCTCCAACACTGTGGAGTCTTTCTGGGATCTGTCTCTGGAGTTTCCTGAACGGTATCACAGTAACAGCAGGGAGTCGACCTCACAGGCTTCATGCCATCTGACAGAGATGTTGGCCAAGTTCACAGAGACTGAAGCCCTGGAGGGAAACATCTACGCCTGCACCCAGTGTAACTGTGAGTTACGGTCTGTGCACGTGAACACGTCTGCATTCACTAAGATTTGCACTGAAGTGTATTGACTGACTTGTCAAACCACATACACCTGGTGTGGTGACATTTAAGCGCCTGCAGGGGGCAGTAAAACCAGCGTGTGCTCAGTCAAAGTGGCGTTTGCACTGCAGAGAATCTGAATGCCGGAATCAATGTGGCTAGTTTTTTTTTTTTTTTATTTGTTTTTTATAAGTGATCTATAAAACGGGGGGTGGATTTAATGAGTGCAAGTTAAAGCAACAGTGTGTGTTTGTACCTGGGTTTTTTTTTATTGGTGATCAGTTCCAAAGACAGAGTTGTTTTTTGTTTTTTTTGTTACTTCTCAGTGAGTTGCCACAGCAGATCTGATAGCTGCATGTTGATTTGGCACAAGTTTTACACCAGATGCCCTTCATAACATTACTTGGAGTGGGCACAGGTGGTCTTGAATGGACAACCTTCTGTTTTGGAAGCAGTGCAGTGACCGCTGGTCCACCATGCTGACCAGTGATGCTGCGTGAGGATTTGGGTTTCCATCCCTCCCTGACCAGAGAGATTTTGGTCAGAAACATTTTATTAGATTTATTATTATCTTACTAGAACTGTGAAGAGGTGTGACTTAAAATCTGAACCTTAAAATAAAATGTATGTCTCACAAGATAATCTGCCCTAATTTTTGGCAGCTGCACGTCGGCGGACCTCTTCCAAACCGCTAATCCTGACTGAAGCACAGAAACTGCTGATGGTTCACAAGCTGCCTCAGGTGCTGCGACTTCACCTGAAACGGTTCAGGTATGACAACACCACAAATCAGATGGATGCACCGATTTGGTGTTGCCGAGTGACCCCTGATAGGTTAAGCAAAGAGAGAAAGATGGATGTCTGGACAGACAGATGAAACAGAATTTGAAAAGTGTCTGATGGCATTTTACAGAGTGAAAAATACTGAGCATGAAATCATTCATCTTAGCCCTGTTTGAGAATAGAAGAGTCTCTATTGTTATTGTACGGTGGTGGTGGGGGGTGGGGGTGCTCCCACAGAGATACTGTACACAACAAAAAAGGTGTTCTCTTAAAACAGACATGAAGAGTGAAGGTATAATATACACTGAGGTACTGTGTATGGGAGCAGGTCTGTGTGTGATAAATGTGATTCTTTGAATTAAAAAAAAAAAAAATCTCTCTAAGGAGTTCATCTGCTCCTCAGGTGGTCTGGGAGGAACCACCGGGAGAAGATTGGTGTTCACGTCAGCTTTGACCAGCTCCTCAACATGGAGCCGTACTCCTGCCGAGAGCCTTCACCGAAAGGCGGATCCTGCACCAGTCCCGGCTCACCGCGGCCTAAGCACTTCTTGTACGAACTTTCTGCTGTTGTGATGCATCATGGGAAGGGGTTTGGCTCTGGTCACTACACTGCCTACTGCTACAACACAGAAGGAGGTGAGTGACGGTGAGGAGTGGTCTTTTAAAAAAAAAACAGTCCCCAAAGTTTTTGCATTTCTTCTTACAGTTGAAGCTTTGAGGTGGTAAAATTTCAGGTAATTTAAATGAACAGAATTAAGGGCTTTTAATTCATGTAAAACTGTAGAACAACTTGTTTACTTACTTTATAAGTAAACAAGCTGAGAATTTCCTGCTTGAATTTTCTCCAGAAAGCACAAAAATGGCAGCGTGATAAAACTGCTCTGACTCATTCCATCCTGGCAGCAAACTCTGATTACTGCTGAAACCTCTTCCTTCTGTTTTGAAATTTCTTTGTAATCTGTAAATCTCTACCGTGCCTCAACAATGTGCCCATGCAGATCTGTCAGACTGTGGAGACTTTCAATCTAAACTGAAGACTTTTTTTTTTTTCTTCCCCTGATTTATCACTAGTATTTTATGTTACTGCATGACTTTTTTTTATTCTTTTTACTTGTTTTTAATCTTCTAATTGATTTTATTCTGCTTTTTTAAATTATGTTCTGTGAAGCGCCTTGAGGCGACCTCATGATTTGGCACTATATAAATTAATAAATTTGAATTTCTACTTTTTTAATTCTGCAAACAGGTTGCATAACTTCTGATGATTAATGGAACAGAGCTACTTTCTGTGAACCATGTTTTCAAGCTCCCACAGACACACCCATCGTGCTGCACAAATCTCTGTAAATGTTCCACCGCGACTGAGCTCAGGATGAGTCAAAGGAATCAGGCCGAGCAGCCATCTCATGTTTGAGCTCATTTGTTGACCTCAGATTAAACTAAAAACTGTGAAGTGACACATTTATTGAAGATACACTTGCGGTCTGTAAATGTACCAGTTCAGGGGTCACATCTGGCTGCTGTGTGTGACGTGGTTGTGCGTTTGTCTTCTGCAGGATTCTGGGTTCACTGTAATGACTCTAAGCTGAATGTGTGTTCTGTGGAGGAGGTCTGCCGTGCACAAGCGTACATCCTCTTCTACACACAGTGCGTATCTTAGGACAAAGACTAACTGCTATAGGACCCGCCTCCTTTGCTGCAGCGTGATGACATCAGCACAGCCCCACTTTTTTTTTTTTTTTTTATGTTCCTGGAAGACAGCTCTTGTGAGTATATTTTTCTAAATGAGAAAAAAAAAACCAAGACCTTGTTTTTAATACGGTTTTGCATTACGAGCTCATTGTATAAGGTGTTTATATGTAGTAATTTGTTTGTTTAATGTTTGATCTGTGTAAAGTTATTTTATATAAAGTATAAGCCAGCAGATTTTCGGCTGCGAGGCGACAGCGTGCCGGCCTTCCTGTTTAGCAATTTGATTGTAAATGCTTTTCTTTTAAATCAGTTGAAATGTTTCTCCGTCACTTTACAGTCCACTCAGAACTGGACACAAGGTTGTAAAATGTCATTTATGATCGCCTCTGCTCTCAACAACACAATCCATGAAGTGACCTGAGCAAAGGCTTCTTTTGCACATCGGATATTTTTGTCTGGAAAAGCAGTTTGATTTGATCAGTGATACTGTCTGGGGGGGGATAAGTTTTTTTTTTTTTTTTATTCCAGCCTCTTTTTTATCTGCAGTATAATTAACTTTTATGAGAAATCTCTTCTCTTGAACACAGCTCATCTTTTTGTAAATGAACAGAGCAGTGCTGCTGACATCTCAGATGTCACCACAGCAAGTGTTTTAATTCTCAATAAGTTGTCTCGAAGACA
Organism: Thalassophryne amazonica; assembly: GCF_902500255.1. Classification (NCBI taxonomy): domain Eukaryota; kingdom Metazoa; phylum Chordata; class Actinopteri; order Batrachoidiformes; family Batrachoididae; genus Thalassophryne; species Thalassophryne amazonica. Next base: position 976,929 of record NC_047124.1, read on the forward strand.
TGAGTTCAGTCATTTAGCCCTATAAGCTAAAGTTGGCCTCACACATTAAGACCACACACTGCTGAAGACAACCAACTGGTTTGCCTACTGACAGCTCTTCAGAGGAAGTAGAAGAAGAAAAAGAATGCAGAGTGTATGAAGGGAAAAAAACTGAGTTTCATGTGCTCGGCCGCTGGAACAAGATATTTGGCATTTGATAAATAGGATTTGTGTGTGAGAAACTTTGCTTTGCTCGTGTCACTTCAGCGGCTCAGGTGCACAGACAGTAACGTTCTGGTAGTTATGTGTCAGTCCAACCAGAAGTGCACTCGTGAAGATCTGTATGTTTGTGTGTGAACACTGCCAGCTCTGTGCTCCAGAACGGTTAAACATTCCCCAACAGATGCTAGTGGACTGGAAAAGTGCCCTTTAAAAAAAAAAAATAGTTATTTTCATTCAGAAACCTGCTGCAGATTCAGACCAGCATTTACATTATGAATGTATTATTATACATTGATACTTTTTAATAAACTGTCCAAGCAGCTGATTTTTTACCGATTGTTTAAACGTCACCAGCAGCCTGTTCTGTCCACGTGCGACTGTTCACATTCTGTACATTTGATTTGTGCAGGTTGTACAGATTTATCTACATACTTGAAAATAAATGCTGAATTCACATGTTGAGAGAATTTGGCAGCTGCGTGTAAACTTTTGCAGTTATCACAATTTAAAATGTATTAGTGTAACTTCTACCATACATTAAAAACAAAACTTCTCACTCACATTCAGCAGTTTTCCATTGTCCTGAACATTTTTAACAAATTCTGCTGCACACCAACATGTGAATGCAGTTTTTAGATTTAAATCATGTTCTCCCAAGTTTTAAATGTGAGAGGCTCTTAGAATGTCTGTCATCTTCAGTGTTGTTTAGTTTTACTCCTTCATGGATGTGTGTAAATTTGTGGAAGTTGTACTATGCAAATTGTTACCTCAATTGTTCTAGAGAAAATTACCTCAATAAATGAGAATATTTTTTCATTTTTCTAGAAAGTAAACTGGCACGTGGTTTTTTATGCTTTCCAGGCACTATGGTGTTCTGAACATGTTCAAAATCTGCTCAAAACTATTTCATGCACTTCTGATTTTCTTACAGCTTATTTAATCTTACCTGGGTGAAGATATCTGCATCTTAAATTTAAAAAGTTATTTTTAAACAATTTGACTAGTGATTTCAGTGGGACAAACTGGTTCTGAAACCTCACTCTGGTGGGCATATGTTCAATTCCCAAAGCAGTTTACTTGAGACTGAAAAAGCAACCTTGATCATCACAGAAACATCTGAGGTAGCAGAGCCAGCCGTGAGCAAAAGCATTTTAATCTCTTTAAAGAAAAAAAAAAAAACATTGTAGGGAGTTCAAAATGAAGCCTTTAATTGAGCACAAACAGCAGCAGCCATTCCAAATATATTTTACAATATCAAAAGTGATGCTTGGGGTCCGAGTGCGCAACTCCCTCCTGTGTAGCAACAGAAACCAAACATACAGCTGCAGATACGTCTGTCTGAAGATAGCGCTATTTCTACAGCACCGAGAGCTTGAATGTCTGCAGAGATCAGCCGCGAGTATGTGCTTTGTGCTCGATCTGTGGCGGCTCAGCATAAATATTGGGGTCAAACTGTTTAACAGTTAACTTTTTAACATTTCAAACAACAGAGGGACACAGAGTGTGTGCTTAGAATACCTCTGTGCTTCCTCCCTCTCTTCACTTTCAGGCCGGCTTTCGGCAGCTGATTCTGGTTAACGGGGACAGGGAGCGGAGTGAGGTGTCAGTAGTCGTCTCCCCGGCTCACCACCTCCTTACAGGTTGGCCTGAGCAGGATGGTGTGTTCAAACTGAGCAGTGTAGCAGCCCTTTGTGTCGCAGAGTGGAGGGTAGGGGTCCACAATGCCCAGGTCACACAGGTTCTTCAGGGCCATCAGGTACTTGGTCTCGCCCAGGCGGTCCAGCCAGCGGCGGCAGAAAGCCAGTGTACCAAAGTTCTCATTGATGACGTTCAACAGGTGCTTGGCCCGGGGCAGCCTGCAGACAACGGAAGGAAATCAGATCCTGCCAAGAGAACGTGTGTCCTGCAGACTCGCATCAGGTTCACGGAACGCAAAACGGCGTCTGTGTGCCGGCCGGCGTGCTCACCTGATGGGGACGTGGCCAACGTCAAAGTTTTTCATGTAGTGTGAGCACTCCATGTCGTCGTGGACCACGCCTTTCCCCGTGCTGCCAAACGTCTCAATGGCGTAAACTTCTCCCTCCTGCAATGCAAAAAATCAAGTAGGCCTGAAACAGACTCGTAGACTTTGGCTGCACAGAAAGATCTGAATGGTTTTTTGTTGTTTTTTTTGCCATTTTTATAAACTAGTTTAAACAACTTCAAATCTTAATAAACTGGGTTAAAGCAAAATTTCACATTTTATTAAACAACTTAAAACTACTTCAGACACTTGAATCTGGTTTAAACAGATAAAAACTGGTCTAAACAGCTTCAAATATTGAACCTGATGTTCCATCTTCTAAACAAACAGCAAAAAATGTCTGCAGAGGTCAGCCGTGAGCGCGCGGTTTGTGCTCGACCTCTGGCAGCTCAACATAAACGCTGGGGCCTGTCTGATCTCTGCAGGCAGTTGAGCTCTCAGTGGAGGTGATGGTCTGGTGGTTAAGCATTGGGCTTGAGACCAGAGGATCCAGTCCAACCTGACTGGAAAAAGGCACTAAGGACCCTTGGGCAAGGTCCTTAATACCCTTGTTGCTCCCGGTGTACTGGGCGCCTTGTATAGCAGCACCCTGACATCAGGGTGAATGTGGGGCATTATTGTAAAGCACTTTGAGCGTCTGATGCAGATGGAAAAGCGCTATATAAATGCAGTCTATTTACCAAAAAAAAAATGATTGAAATTTGCTAAATTAAAATGTTCTACACTGAGGATAAAGTGCTTCATTCAACCTGCTACAAAAAAATTACTTGATGGAAATTTGACAAACTGGCTGTCAAAAAAATAGCTGTAACAGTTAAATGTTTAACTCTGTCAAAAAAAAAAAAAAAAATCATGTAAATGTCATTCTTTCTTTTACAACAATCAACATTTCCAACAAGGTGAGTGCAGAAACTGGAATAATAACGTTTCTTGTGGGTTTCTAAAAAGAGCCTGTTCCTCGGTTGGAGACTTTGGGCTGATTATGATTTGATTGTCAAAATAATCTGTAAACTGAATGATCAGTGAGCAGAGGTCCTGTACTTGTACTTAACTCACCTCCATTTTTGTTGCTTCTCCTCCTTTAACGATGGGCACCGTCTTACCAGCGTGTATTCTGTACTGACCAATCGAGTGACCGTTCAGGTTTCGGATCGGCTTCACTGCAACAAAAACAAGTCTACTCTCTGTTTTACATTACTTGAGACAATATATTTGGGTTTTTAATTTTTGGTTGGAACAAAATAAGACCTCATTTTGAGAAATTGCAACACTTTTTAATATAAATTTGACAGTTTTCGCTTCATCGTAGTACACCAGCTGTTGTAGTTCAGCAGCTGCAAACACACCTTGGTACGTTTTGCCATCGAGTTCTACCTCGTAGGACTCCATCACTTCCTGAATGGCCTCGCCGACATCACAAAGACGCACATCGATTCCAGCGTTCTGCACAGAGAAAAGCCTTCAGGTAACTAACAGAGGAATCACACAGTGACGGGTGTGTGTGTGAGAGATGTACTTTGATTCCGGTGTTGGTGGCGTCTCTAACGGCCTCCAGCAGTTTGTCAAACTTTGGGTTAAACGTGACACTGAAGGCACAGTCAATGATTCGCCCTGCAAACACAAAACCACTTTTTTTTTTTTTTAATTAACGCACACAGAAGTGACACTAAAAAAGTTACTTCATGTAAAACTGTGAAGGTGTGTGTGTGTGTGTGAGAGAGACAAGTTGTACCGTTGATGTGCGTGCCGAAGTCGATCTTGCAGACGTCGTCGTACTGCAGGACGGTGGGGTCTCCGGCGTTGGGCGTGTAGTGGGCGGCACAGTGGTTGAGGGAGCAGCCTGTGGGGAAGGCTAAGCCGGCGTTCAGCCCGTTCTCCTTGATCAGTTTCCGTGAACAGGTCTCCAGCCGCTCACTGCACAGAAGACAAACGTGGAATAAATAAAGAGTTCGCCACAGTGCAGCTCCCTGGTGCTCTATTTGATGACATGTTAATCATAGGCGAAGTTTTAAGACATACTGGCACACTGAAGTTCGTTAGAGGACGGCAGCCTCACCAGATTTCAATCATGGTCATGCCGGGTTTGAGGAAGCTGCAGACGTGCTGCCGGACCTGTCGGTGTGCCTCAGCTGCCTGTCTGAAGTCGTTCCACACCTCCTCGTTTGCTTTATCCAGCACCCGCTTCTCCTCACTGGTCATTCGCCACGCCGCACTGCGACTGCGAGCAAGCCAGCAAACTTTACTTACACACAGCAGGAGTTACAGAGTCCTTCAGAGAGGGGGGGGGGGGGGGGGGTGTTACCAATTATAAACCCTTCCGACTTCAAAACGAGCTGCACTTTGGTAATAACAAATTTAAAAAAATCCTTTCTCAGTGATGACATTTTGGCACTTTTTTATGCAACTCTAAATAGTTGTTAGTTGCAGCAGTCACTGTGTGTGTTGCTCACCCATCCTGTAACACTGGATATTCACACTCCTGTCCAATGGGAAACACTCCACTTGGGTATAACTCAGAGATGGGCACAGACGGAGGGTCAGTCTGACTTTTGGCTTTTGGGGAAGAGAAGTAAACAAAATTTGACTCATTCACATGTTAAAGTGACAGTAATTGACCAGAATGTGTGCAGAGAAAATAACTATTTACTCAAATTAATGAAGCAGCTCTGGCTTACAATTGTTGAAAGCCTTTTTTTCTCCAAAGTAGAACTAAAGTTTTGGTGGAACTTACGCCCCTTTTTCTTTTTTTTCTTCTTCTTCCTTTTCCCTGCAGAGTTTTCCCCATCGTCTCCATCTGTGTAAGGACAGATCTGGTTGTTATTCAGAGTATTTGAAACACTGATTTGATCATGTGCTGATCATTACCTTCTTCTGCATCATCTTCCTTCTCTTTGTCCTCTATAGTCTGCTTCTGCAGCTGTTTGGCCACTTCAGGCACTCCGTCCGCCTCCAGCTCATCACCTGCACACATAAACCGGAGACAAACAACAAACTCAGAATCTGATAAGCAAATTAGTGAGCTGGAGCTCAAACATGCTGCATCAACAGCAACGCAAACTGGGCTCAGGAAGTGACTTCAAAACAGTGGCAAAACTGGAAGGGAGGGGTCCAACAGAGCGCAGTACTGAGTGTTTACTCTGGACAGGGGGGGGGTGTCACATGCCAATAATACATTACAATTTAAAAAAATTAAATAAATTAGTTTGGAAATACTCCAGTGAAAAGCTTGAAATATGTTTCTATGCACATCAGACGCTGTTACTCAAAGTGACGTCTTAAGTGATGCCAAGTGAGACATCTTACACAACATTGTTTCCGGGATAACTTTCACAATAAGTGTCACGCTCAAGTTGATTTCATCGGTGTCACGTTTGGTCGACACAGTAAAATGAATCATGGGTAACAATCCTCTCTCAAACCCACGTTGTACTGAGCTGAAGAAAGAAACTTGAATTTACCAGTGCGGTCTGGCAGTGGGCTCGAACCACAACAAAATTCTGGAGATAACAGATAAGCTTGATGTTTACATTGAGAAATGCAGGTGAATTTCAGCACACAGGAAATAAAGGCTTTCTTGTTCAAAGTGACTGGGCCTGTTCCTACGGCAGCCGCTGAACTTGAAGTTCTGTGACTCTGTGCTTGTTGCTGACTCCTCATTAGTATAGTGGTAAGTATCCTCACCTCGCATGCGGGAGATCGGGGTTCGATTCTCTGACGGGGAGAACAAGACTTTTTGTTTATTTACTCCTTTTCATAATCAACCAGCATTTCTTGTTTCAGTTATTCTTTCAGTTTGTCTATCTCTGGAAGATCTAGGTTATTTGGGCTATGGGGAAACATTCATTATTTGTATTATATGAGGCCTAAATAGGCCATAGTCAAGGCAAAGTCCACATGCTATAGACAGCTTCCTTGGAGCAAGTGACAAGGAAGTGGAGTCATTCAGTGAAGCAAAACATATGGAAGCATAAAGAAAGGGTAAATTGAGCCAAAATGCATGAAAAATGGCAAATCATACAGTAAAGTATTTTTCAATGTAACAGGATAAATGATCAATGCCACATGACATACAACCACCAATCAAATGACTAGGGTCTATTTAGGCAATACATAACTGTGAATATTACTGCCTCCTGTTGCTAATGAAGAGTAGGGATGGGTATTGGGAACTGGTTCTTTGCGGGTATCATTAAGAAATGATTAGATTCTCCGACATCAATAGCCTTTTTGCTTAACGATTCTCTTATCCGTCCTTTGGAGTGGCCGTTGTTTTTGGGGTTGTTTGTCAGGAAAATGATAATTTCTCTACATTGATTACAAACCCTGCAGCGGGTTTGTAATCAACTGTTTTTGCAGCGTGGCTTTGCTTTGACCTTGAATCAATTAAGCAGTGCTTCGATCTGATTCGCTGGTTCTCTGTTTTATTTCGCTTTATCTTAATTTTCCCCGCTAAAACCCCAAAGAGCATATGTCTGAGTAATATTTACCTTTTTTATGTTGAACCGACCTGTTATGGTCTTCAGAAACAGTTGATAGATGTATTTTATAACTTAAAAACGGGACCGATGCTAACGTGTTAGCATGTCTATGGCGTTTTCAATGTTAAAGTTAGCATTAAGCCGTTCACATCTCAGCATGTTTGTGTTCATTTGTTTTCTGTATACAACCCCTGGCAAAAATGATGGAATCACCGGTCTCGGAGGATGTTCATTCAGTTGTTTAATTTTGTAGAAAAAAAAGCAGATCACAGACATGACACAAAACTAAAGTCATTTCAAATGGAAACTTTCTGGCTTTAAGAAACACTATAAGAAATCAGGAAAAATAACTGTGGCAGTCAGTAACGGTTACTTTTTTAGACCAAGCAGAGGGAAAAAAATATGGACTCACTCAATTCTGAGGAATAAATGATGGAATCATGAAAAACAAAAGAACGCTCCAACACATCACTAGTATTTTGTTGCACCACCTCTGGCTTTTCTAACAGCTTGCAGTCTCTGAGGCATGGACTTAATGAGTGACAAACAGTACTCTTCATCAATCTGGCTCCAACTTTCTGATTGCTGTTGCCAGATCAGCTTTGCAGGTTGGAGCCTGTCATGGACCATTTTCTTCAACTTCCACCAAAGATTTTCAATTGGATTAAGATCCGGACTATTTGCAGGCCATGACATTGACCCTATGTGTCTTTTTGCAAGGAATGTTTTCACAGTTTTGCTCTATGGCAAGATGCATTATCATCTTGAAAAATGATTTCATCATCCCCAAACATCCTTTCAATTGATGGGATAAGAAAAGTGTCCAAAATATCAACGTAAACTTGTGCATCTATTGATGATGTAATGACAGCCATCTCCCCAGTGCCTTTACCTGACATGCAGCCCCATATCATCAATGACTGTGGAAATTTACGTTCTCTTCAGTCATCTTTATAAATCTCATTGGAACGGCACCAAACAAAAGTTCCAGCATCATCACCTTGTCCAATGCAGAGTCGAGATTCATCACTGAATATGACTTTCATCCAGTCATCCACAGTCCACGACTGCTTTTCCTTAGCCCATTGTAACCTTGTTTTTTTCTGTTTAGGTGTTAATGATGGCTTTTGTTTAGCTTTTCTGTATGTAAATCCCATTTCCTTCAGGCGGTTTCTTACAGTTCGGTCACAGACGTTGACTCCAGTTTCCTCCCATTCCTTCCTCATTTGTTTTGTTGTGCATTTTTTATTTTTCAGACATACTGCTTTAGGTTTTCTGTCTTGACGTTTTGATGTGTTCCTTGGTCTACCAGTATGTTTGCCTTTAACAACCTTCCCATGTTTGTATTTGGTCCAGAGTTTAGACACAGCTGACTGTGAACAACCAACATCTTTTGCAACATTGCGTGATGATTTACCCTCTTTTAAAAGTTTGATAATCCTCTCCTTTGTTTCAATTCACATCTCTCGTGTTGGAGCCATGATTCATGTCAGTCCACTTGGTGCAACAGCTCTCCAAGGTGTGATCACTCCTTTTTAGATGCAGACTAACGAGCAGATCTGATTTGATGCAGGTGTTAGTTTTGGGGATGAAACTTTACAGGGTGATTCCATAATTTATTCCTCAGAATTGAGTGATTCCATATTTTTTTCCCTCTGCTTGGTCTAAAAAAGTAATTGTTACTGACTGCCACAAGTTTTTTTTCCTGATTTCTTATAGTGTTTCTTAAGGCCAGAAAGTTGCCATTTGAAATGACTTTAGTTTTGTGTCATGTCTGTGATCTGCTTTTTTTCTACAAAATTAAACAACTGAATGAACATCCTCCGAGGCCGGTGATTCCATAATTATTGCCAGGGGTTGTAATAATTAATGGGTCACCATTTGTTGTCAAAAGAGTCAAATGTATTACAAATTGTAATATTCTTATTTTTATTTATATATTATTATTATTAATAATAATAGCAGCAACAACAATAATAGCAATAATTAATAATGCTACAATACAATTTTATAGAAAAAGACAAAAGGAACCTGATAAAACAAAACAGAAAAGATAAAACCAACTAACAATGAACATAAATAAATAAATACATAAATACATACAGAAATAAATAAGTGTTTCCTGTGAACACCTAGTGACTCTCACACCTCCATTTCATCCCTGTTTTATTTAAGTTTAATGACAGTTTGTTTCGGTCAAACCATATTTTCAGTTTGTTAATTTCTTCAGGGATTTCCTCCAGAAAAACTAGACTAGAAAACTGCTGCATCCTAGTAAGAGCAGAATACTACTGGAATGAATTTGAATAAGAAAAGTTGTTTTTTTTTCCTCACTAAATGGATGCTGCACTCACTGCAGTTTATTGTCTGGAATAGTCCCAGATTGCATTTCAGAGCTTCTAGAATTCAAACTTTTTCGTGCAGGTGGTGTTGGGGGTAATTTTGGGTTTCAGCTTTTTTTTTTTTGTTGTTTTTCACCACTTTCATCCCTGAATATGTCAATCATGAGTCACTTTTGTGAGGATTAAAGTCACTAACTGGGACTCCTGTCTTGTTGGGAGAAAGAAACGAGAATCATCCTCCGTTCTGTTCACACAGCTCCAAACACTGCGCGGCTCTCTGCCGAGTCAAGTTAGAATGATAGAGTCCAGTCGGAATTAATAAATTCAAAGTGAAACACCGTTAAGTCAAATGACACCTCTTTCCAAATGTTGGAATACAAACATACTGCAATCGAACAAAACGTCTTTTTTTGTCCTCCCAAAATGAGACGGACATCCTGCGCTGACGTGCAGCAGCCGGCTGAGCTCAGCTCAGAGGTACGGAGAGGAATTCATGCCAAAATGTCTGAAAGTAAATGCTTTTGACAAAAACTACAGATTTTATTTATTTTTATTTATGTCCACAGATCAAGGATCCAGTGGCCAATTTGAAAAAGTTATCTTTTATAAAGCTAAACTGATAAACCACCCAAAAATTTATCGGAAGCTACAGATAACCGATAAATTCCAGTTTTGTCTCCGGTACACTTGCAACTACTAACAAGCTGATTTTGAGTTTTAACACCACGATCGCTTCTGGTAACATCAAAGGCAACTACAGACCCAAACAATGCATCAGCACTTTGTCTTTGAGCGTCCTGCCCCCTGCTGGAAGCTCCTGTTTATTACATATCTTACAGCAGTCAAGCAGCTGAGAGGAGCAGTGAAGCACAACTCTCTACTCAACAGTGTTGCCGTGAGGCAGAGGTCTTGGAAAATAAAGCAGTACGGACTTATGGTTTGGTTTATAAATAAAAATTAATACTGATAGGATAACGCCATTAATGTCAATTCTGTCATTTGTACAAAGTTAAAATATAACATATCTTTTAATGTTGAACAATGCACTAAATCTGAAGTTTTGTAACAAACAGACAGATGCCAAAGGGATTATGGGTAAAATCTGCCTCTGCTAACACTGATTGGTTGACTCATTCATTCTATGTAAACCAACACGTTAATGTGAGGTGTGTCGTGTGTTGGTGTTTACAGATAAATGTGCTTTTTTAAAATCTGATATAACCGGTGTCAAAAATAAATAGAACACTGCCATGATCTACTGGTGCCCAGACGCTCATTACTTAAGCTGGGCTTACACTGTGTGAGTATTTTTTGGATCACGCCGAGTTTCAGCTTAATCGCGCGTCCTGCAACGTTTAGTTGAGTAACAAGCTGCATTTAACCCTTTACCTACTGATAAATGGATGATTGGTTATAATTTTTTATTATAGCAATAAAATTAAGAAATAATGTTCTATGTTTGTGTGCTTTGGTACCCTTTTCCAAGAGTACCTGAATTTCAATTATATTACACCTGATTAACTATTTATACACATTATTTGTAAGTTTTAGCATTTAAAATGAGAAAAAACACAAAAACGAACTTGATTTTTTTTGTGAAAAATGATTGTTATGTAAAGGAAATTTGGATTTCACATTTTTAACAGGAAGCTGTAAGTGTTTACAATCAAAATAATTAATTTTGTGTGTCTAGAACTCAGAAACAGTGCAAAAGTAAACATTTTACAAGGTGAAAATATGTAAAAAGTAACCAATTTTAAAGTGCAGAACCAAACAATATGAATAACAACAAAGTGCAAAACAATATATAAATATATCAATTATTATCTGTATTATTAAAATGTGCAATAAATCACTCATTTGATCACTCATTTTGTGCAAAATTATACAATATGAATAAAACAATAAAGTGTCAAACTATATACAAATATATAACCAAGAATCAAAATTAGATCTAAACTCCATCAGTCAGTGTGGTACTGTTTGTAACAGTTTCTGTCTGGCTGAAGATAGAGGCCAATTTTACAAAGTTTGCACATCCAGCAGGTTGACCTCTTGCAAACCTTGCAAGAACGCCGCCCCTTTGTGGATCGCTGGCAAGGTGGGTTTCCACTGCTTGTTGGCACCGGGCAGTGGCTTGTGGCTGATGGAGCCATCACACCCATTGTAAAAATAAGAAATGTAAATAAAGTTTGAAGAAAAAAAAAAAAAGCTTCTGTTTACATTTTGCTTCTGGAAACAAGTCCGACGTGTGCTTTTTGAACCTACAATGTGAGCAATCAGATCACATCAGAGCATCGGGTCGTATAGTGTGAGAACATAAATCGTGTACTCTGAACTTTTACACCGTGCGGTTTTGTCGTAGTTTGAGCTGGAGCCGAGTACAACGATTGAAAATATCGTACAGTGTCTGCCCAGCTTTAGGGCAAATACTGCCATGAACACTACTGGCCAGTAGATGGTGGGACAGACCGCGAAAACTTGCCAAAATAAAATTCCAGATAATCTGTGTCTGCTACATTTAAGATGCGTGGAATTTAATAAACACAAACTGAATTTCAGACATCTTATATATATTACTCTGGAACAAAAACGACAGACTAAATAGCAAACAGGAATCGATTGCAATGATTCCAATTAAAAATAACGGAGAAGCAACATGAGCTCCTTCTGGCATTTTTACATACGAGGTCTATTAGAAAAGTATCCGACCTTATTATTTTTTTCAAAAACCATATGGATTTGAATCACGTGTGATTACATCAGACATGCTTGAACTGTCGTGGGCATGCGAGAGTTTTTTCACGCCTGTCGGTTACGTCATTCGCCTGTGGGCAGTCTTTGAGTGAGGAGTTGCCCACCCTCTCTTCGATTTTTTCATTGTTTAGGAATGGCTCAGAGACTGCTGCTTTGTTTGATCAAAATTTTTTCAAAACTGTAAGGCACAACTGAGTGGACACCATTTGATAAATTCAGCTGGTTTTCGGTAAAAATTTTAACGGCTGATGAGAGATTTTGGTCTGGTAGTGTCGCCGTCAGGACGGCCCACGGCGCCTGATGGCGATCTGCGCTTCGAGGCGGCAACGTCTCGCCGTTTCAAGTTGAAAACTTCCACATTTCAGGCTCTGTTGACCCAGGAAGTCGTCAGAGAACAGAGAACTTTCAGAAGAAGTCGGCATGAGGAGTTTATTCGGACATTCCATTGTTAACGGACATTTTGTAATGAAAGAACGTGCGGGCAGAGTCGCATGTCGGGCCGGACCTGACCGCGGGGGGTCGCGACAGGAAAAACACCTCCGTTGGAAACCTTAACGGGCAAGTTGGAACATGCCCAAGCTGTTAAACAATTTCTCAGTTACTCACTTGTTGAAAGCCGCCTGAATTTTACAAATGGTTTTCAACACGGAGGTGTTTTTCCTGTCGCGGCGCACACAGATTCGCCGAATCGTCACGGAAATGACTCGGCGAATTTGCGCGCACGTCTTTCATTACAAAATGTCCTTAAACAGTGGAATGTCCGCATAAAGTCCTCATGCCGGCCTCTTCTGAATCTTCTCTGTTCTCTCACGACGTCCTGGGTGAATTAAGCCTTAAATTAGGATGTTTTCAGGTCAAAACAGGCCGACGACGGCGCCTGGAAGCGCTGCACGACGTCCCACTCCGTGGGAAGTCGTTACACTTACAGAAACACCCCATAATCTCTCATCAGCCGTTAAACTTTTCACCGAAAACCAGCTTAATTTCTCAAATAGTGTCCACTCAGATATTCCTCACAGGTCCAGAAAATTTTTTGATAAAGCAACGCGCGCCGTCTCGAGCAGTGTGTGAAACAAAGGAATTCAGCCAAGAGGGCGGGACCACATCTCACTCAAGGCCTGCCCACAGGGAAATGACGTCACCGACGAAAAAACTCACGCATGCGCACGAGGGTTCAAGCATGATTGGTGTAATCGCACGTCATTCAAATCCATATAGTTAAAAAAATAATAAAAAGGGTCGGTTTATTATCTAATAGACCTCATAAAACAAACAATAACAATGTCTATAAACCCAGAGAATATATTCATGAGAGTTTTAGGCACAATATACAAAGAGTTTAATGCTGTTGTCCGTGTGAAGCCTGATCAGAGCGTCTCAAATGCATTTTTTTCTGTCGTGAATGTACTGACATCACCCATAATGCACTGCTGGGCAGAGCATGTCCACACTAAAACCTTCAAAATTAGTGCATTACTTTAAAACTAAAACATATATCTGATATTTTCACTTTATAAAACTTCAGACGTGACGTTAATTTAAATAACTTGTCCGAAATTAGTTAGGTTAAAATTTTAACCATAAGTTAAAACTGTATGCCTCTGGATGACTTGGGTGATATTGCCAGCGTATCAGTATGGGGTTAAAAGAAATGAGTTTTTTGTGTGTGACCAGTTCTCCTTTGCCTGTAGAGGACAGAGCGGTTTCTTCTAGAACCAGCTCTCCTCTGTTTATGGAGGATAGAACTGTGCATCTACTACAAAACATTTAACAGGTAGTTACTCACCTGATTTTAGATTTCAGAAATGTTTGTAACTCTTCAGCTTTGTTTACCACATCTGCAAAAATACGTTAGTGGTCTAAAAATTATCAGACCAAAACTTATCGGGGGATAATTAGTCCGATAATGGTTTTCAAAGTTGTCTGAAAAGCTAATCCGATAAAGAAAACATTATCTTCAATAATTAGCGGTTAGCGAATTAGTGGAATTGTGCCTACCACTGATCAATACCCATCCCTAATGAAGAGCCAGTAATATTCACTCAACAGCTTCCTTCTGTCACGCAGGACGATGCTCCTGTGTGAGAGTTTGTCAGACACCAAGTTGTGACTAATCTGATACTGATTAATCTGTTAATTAATCTGACAACAGAGAAGATACAGAAAAAACAGACATACATATCAGGCTCGATTTCATTTATTTCATAACCACCACTGAAAATTATTCAAAAGAAATGTCTTATGTCAGCTTTGATTCAATGTCATTTCGACTATGCCAGCAGCTCCTGGTACTCTGGCCTTACCAAGCCATACAAGAATCATCTTCAAACAACTCAGAATCAAATGATTCATTTTCTTCCAAGTGCTTTCCCTAGAACCCATATAGGGGCACGCTGAATTCAGGCAGAATTGGTTGCTGGTGGAGCTCCATGTCAAACAACTAAAACAAAATAAATAACTTAATAAAAACTTAATTCATAGCATTATTACAATAACTCAGTCTTTAATGTCTTTAGTGTTAATAACCCCCCCTCCCAAACACCCGCACTGGACCCTTGTCCCTGTTTATTCCCCCTGTAAAGGCTTTCAGACATTCCTTATTCATACATACATGAGTGACCTTGTCATGTTCGGTCAATTGAATCCAAAACTACTTTTAAACACAGTACTAACAATTTTTTATTTGATCAGTTTTATCACCAATCACTAAATGCTTTAAATTTCATGTAAGCAGGGCTGGCAGCCAAGTGACTAGTGCACTTGGTTTCAGTACAGAAGGTTCCTGGTTCAAACCCCACCCCTGCCACATTTCTCCATGTAATGTGCAGTTGTGTCAGGAAGGGTATCCGGTGTGAAACTTGTGCCAAATCAACATACAGATCCACTTTGGTGACCCCAAGTGAAAACAAGGAAGCAGCTTGAAAGGACTTACTATGTTGTAATTTTATGTACTTTTTAATGTAGCATCCAATTATTAGGGCCTGAGTAGGCAACGTCCTACGAGGACCCTATTGTAATTGCGCTGTTTATTAGGGCCCGAGTAGGCAACGTCCGCCCTGAATGTCTACATATCTTAAGTTCCCACCTGCGCCATAACGCCCCCCGGTGGTGGCGGGAAATGTCCTATTTGTACTTTAAGAGGTCCTGATGTCACATACTTATTAACCCAATCAACTTCATTCCACTTCTAAAACATGCAGAACAAATTGGTGAATGTAGGCGATGAACGCTGTGAAGTTACGAGTAACGGCGTCCGTGTGGCGGCGTGCCGAATATTGCCCATTAGCCATGAAATTACGTTCTTCCTTTTGATGGCTTTAATTTTGTCACATCATCATGAAAATTGATACACAGGTCAAGCACGATAACCTCTTACAATTAATAGGGGCGTCGCCCATGGGCGGGGCAAAATGCCTCAATAGCGACCCCTTGAAACTTTCAAAAACCCCTCCCCATAGGGTTTTTTTTTTGGAGTAGGGAGATGAAAATTGGTACATGTGTGACTTGCATAGATGTACAAAAGTCTCTTGCACCATGGGTCTACTCCAAACAGGAAGTCGGCCATTTTGAATTTTCTTCTCATTTTGGCGTGATTTCCACATGTTGTATTTGAACGAACTCCTCCTAGGGATTTTGTCCAATGCACTTCAAATTTCTTCCACATCACCCAGAGACAATACTGACCAAAAGTTATCGAAAGCTTTTTTTTTATGTCGAAGGGTGTGGCCGCTATGGCACCACCATTTTGACCCTTTGCCATGGAACATTATACTTAAACAGGTACTGATGTCACATACTTAACACCATCAACTTCCTTCCACTTCTAAAACATGCAGAACAAGTTGGTGAACATAGGCGATGATCGCCGTCAACTTACGAGTAACGGCTTCTGTGTGGTGGCGTACCGAATATCGCCCCTTCGCCCCCTCTTACAATTCATAGGGGCGTCACTCATGGCCGGGGCAAAATGCCTCAATAGCGCCCCCTTCAAACTTTCAAAAACCCCTCCACATACGGGTTTTTTTTTTGGAGTAGGGAGATGAAAATTGGTACATGTGTGACTTGCATAGATGTACAAAAGTCTCTTGCACCATGGGTCTACTCCAAACAGGAAGTTGGCTATTTTGAATTTTCTTGTCATTTTGCCATGATGGAAATCATGGCAATTGTATTTGAACAAACTCCTCCCAGGGATTTTGTCCAATGCACTTCAAATTTATTTAACAGCATCCAGAGAAAATACTAACCAAAAGTTATCGAAAGCTTTTCTCTATGTTGAAGGGTGTGGCTGCTGTGGTGCCGCCATTTTGACCCTTCGCCGTGGAACATCAAGTCATGATAACTCCTTCATGCTTTGCCTGATTGACTTGAAACTTCACATGTATGATGACGGTTGGCTCCTCAACACACCTGGCCCCTCTGTTTACACACTGAGCGCCCCCTAGTGGGTGAACCATCAACATGTCATAACTCCTTCATGCATTGTGTGATTTGCTTGAAATTTGAACTGTGGGATGAGTGGTTGCCCCTGTACGCACATGCCCACATCTGGTCACAAGAGAACATACTGCCCTGGGTAGGCGGTCGCGCGGAACGAGGGCCCGTATATGACTGCTTGCAGTCCTAGTTGTTATTATTATTGTCAGTATTATGAAGTTTATTTTATCTCCATGTTTAGCTATATTTTGTCATTTGATTCTATCAGGACCACAATGAATGGAAATGTGTTTTTCACTTTCTTGTGTTATCCGTGTATTTTAATGCGCATTGTATCTGTATCTTGTGCATTATTTTACTTAACAAAAATCAATCAACAGAACTTTGGCGTAGAGTTAAGAGTAAATCTCGCATCTTAAGCCCGTTTGGTTCCAGAACACCGTGCTTTTATTTTGACGGTGTATTTCCGGTTTCCTCGCAGCTCACTGCGTCGCGTAGACGCGACTAACATTAGCCGCGCTAGCATGCTAGCCAGAAACGAGCTCGGACAGCTGTACCTGCACTCGCAGTCTTGTTCTTCTTTTTCTTTTTCTTCTTCTTTTTGGCTGCCTCCTCCAAAGGTTCTGCCTCTTCTCGGTACTCCGCCTCTCCGTTCAGCTCTCGCTCCTGAGTCTGCTTCGGATCCGCTGTCGGATCCGCAACCACGGCCGCCATCATCTTAGGCGATGCTGGAAAAGGAAGCGCAAAGGACTCTGGGAATTGTGTTTGTATTGCTGCGTTCAGTAGCTCTACGGAAAATTCGAAGAAGCCAGATTTGTTTATTCGCCCCGAACGAACAACCTCATTTTTTGTTCAGTCTTACACAATAACGGGTATGAAACTAAAAGAGGCGACTGTATCTAACACAGCCGCTTCTTAGATGATCACCCTGAACAGCTGTTGTTGAAAATCAGTTTATGCGTGACACATGAAGGCAACAAAAGGTAAAACATGCTGAGTCAGTTGCTGCAGCGAAAGCGTTTATACATATATATATTTTTAAATTTAATTAAAATATCACATATAGCTAGAACCATAAACATTTATATGTTCGTTAATTTTTACATTTCTCCCTACAACGCACTTTGATTATATTTACAGTTTGAGCAAATTTATTTATTGAATTGGTTAAATGAAGCAGGTGAAGTTTTGAAAACTGCTTATGAGGATCAAATCAAAATCTTAAAGAAAAATCGCTTTTGGAAAAAAAAATCACATTATCTGATTTTTTTGTTTCTAATTGATTGAAACAAACTCAAAGGGATTTTCATTGTCTAAATGTTCTGGTATTCGTACCTAACTGGCTGTAAAAGTGATGGAATTATGTTTAAAGAAAGTCATCGGCATTTAGGCGTATCTAACTTCTGTGTATGGTAATGATGTTAAGCTGGAGTCAGTCTGCTCGACACAGCATCGAGCTTTTTGAACCACAAGTGTCAGTGAGCAGCATTTCGAGCACGCCCCCCATCACGTGACCACTGCGAGCGAGACCTCGTTACGTCACACCACGTGTCAAGCTTCGCGGAATATCTGAATAATGTGGGCGTGTCAATACGACCCGCCAAGTATTTAAATGAGATCTGAATCACAGCTCAAACCGTGGGCTTGTGAGAGGAGGAGATTGCCGGCGACACTGTTTTTACCAATTAGCACGTGAATCTGAGCCAAGGAAAGCATTAGTTTCTATTTAGGTCTAGTTTAGAGTTCATTTAGTCTAGTTAGCTACATACACATAGGATCTAACATAGACAGACACACACCAAACACAACATATACAACATTTATTCACACAGTACATCAACACAGGTTATAGGTTCGACTATATATTATAGGTAGATCAGAGACTGAGCTGAGTGACTGAAGAGCTGTGATTTAGTTGAAGTGAAAGGTGTGAGAGAGAGAGTGAGTCGTGGTGAGGAAGGGACATGGAGGAGCCAGTTCCAAAAAGAGCTCAATCAATCTCTTGGGAGCACTTTGATCTAATAAGCCCCAAAAAGGTCAAGTGCTTGATTTGTGCTCAAGAGTTGAGGTACAGTAACAAAACGTCTTCAATGACACCTGAGGTCCAAACATCCCGAGACATCAGTGGCTGTTGCTCCTGAAGCAGGAATCAGGCCATGTAAGCTGTATTTTATTCTTTATCTAAGATTAAAACATAAAAACAGCTCAGCATGTCAGACTGTGTTTCCATTAAAGGCAGACGAGCTGATTGGATGAGGCACTGGTGGACTATGTTGTGGAAGATGCACAACCGTTCAAAATAGTGGAGAGCGAAGACTTCAGGGCTTTACTACAAAGGTTTGACCCAACATATGCCCACCTCCAGAGGAGAAGACCTGCTCAAATACTGGGCCACACGAGTCGCAGTCTATCCCAATTTGCAGAGAATGGCAAATAAATATTTGTCGATGCAGCAACATCAGTGCCTTGTGAGCGGGTCTTCTCCAAAGCTGGAGAGGTGGTGAGGCAGAAGAGGAGCCGATTAATAGTGCAGCAGATAACTGAAACAGTAGTGCAAATGGTGATACAAGCACCAAAATTGACACAAATACTCCTTAGATATTACTCTTTTGAACAAACCGACTGGCCACTTGAATTTTCAATAAGCAGCCAGGTAGGGGTCAATTGAAGAATTACACAGGGGTCAAAATTAAAAATGCTCAAATAATTTTGAAAGCTACACCACATTATTTGTCTGATCGTAAAGATTCCAAAAAGGTATAGTTTGGACTATCTATGACTCAATGTTATGGAGTTATGGGGTAAAAACAGAAAAAATCGTGACAAAGGTCAGTTTCAGTTTGTACAGGGGTCAAAAGTGAAAGGTCCTTCAATTTTGGTAAAAAGTGATGCAAATTATTGGTTGAGTTAATAGGATGGAATAGTTTTGATTGTGTTGAATGTTTGGTCTCCAAAGTAAAGGTCAAACAAGGTCAACGTCCATTGGATTCTTTGACATGTGACATGTTACCTCGTAACATGATAACTAAGCATGATACATGGTCCAAACTATTCCCTTTTAAAACCCTGTTAACTAATAATTTGCATCAAATTGGAGCAACTTTAACTTTTGACCCCTGTACAAACTGAAAGTGACCTTTGTCACCATTTTTGCTGTTTTTAACCCCATAACTCCATAACATTGAGTCATAGATAGTCCAAACTATACCTTTTTGGAATCTTTATGATCCGACAAATAACGTGGTGTCATTTTCAAAATGATTTGAGCATTTATAATCTTGACCCCTGTGTAATTCTTCAATTGACCCCTACCTGACCACCTATTGAAAATTCAAGTGGCCAGTCAGTTTGTTCAAAAGAGTAATATTTAAGGAGTATTTGTGCCAATTTTGGTGCTTGCATCACCATTTGCATGATTTTGCTCTAAATATTCTCTTAGCTGCTGCACTATAAAGTCCAGCACCGTTGAAATTATTCTTTTTTTGAATAAAAATTGTTGAAAGTCGCACAATCATCATCTCCTATCCCCTCTATTCTACTAATTACAGTAACATGAGCACCAGTTGCAGAAGCACACGTCTTTCTCACTTTTCCCGTCACATTTTATCCAAATGTAGTTTGAGGAATGATAACACAAATCTACATATAGTCTACAATAAAGGCTTTCAGAACCATTATGTGTGCATCTGGAGGGACTATTTATTACATTAAGAAAGACACAATAATACATATGACATTTTTTTATTATTATTTTTCAAGAACAAACCACACATCAGTGCAAACATTTGTCAGGACACTCGCTCAAGGTCATTCTCAAAGAAATCCAGCAGATGTCACCCTTCAAACTGTATCAAACGCGTCGAAGCAGTGTGTCGATTTTCAGCCAGTTGTGTTGCAGTGACTCATTGATTCATGAGGCTTCCTAATGGCGACTGCTTTGAGGAATGTCTGCCCTGTGTCTGCCCTGTGTCTGCCCTGTGTCTGCCCTGTGTCTGCCCTGTGTCTGCCCTGTGGCTGCCCTGTGTCTGCCCTGTGTCTGCCCTGTGTCTGCCCTGTGGCTGCCCTGTGTCTGCCCTGTGTCTGCCCTGTGGCTAACCTTCCAAATTACCATCACTAGTGTATGGGTTGGCGTGGACTTTACACCAAGCGCCCTCTGGTGGCCATTTTTGGCTGATGAAAACATTGCCAAGCTCAATACAAATACATGTAATTTGGTCACTTTTCAAAGGGGACAGACTCGTCAATAAAGTCAATTTAATGTACAATGGTTCATTTCAATTCAGCGTGGTGTATAAATGTCGTCGTTTCAGGCAATGAGAGCCACCAGCTGGCTGTTAGAAGCAACTTACAGACAAAACAAAACCCCTGCTTGTTATCATCGGGCGGCCAGTCGCGGAAGTACGAATTCTCGCCTTCGGATTGGCCACTTCGCCGGAAGTGACGTGGCTCCGCGGTAACACATACATACATGTATACATGTATGGCTCATGCATTTCTATTATTTCCAGTTTATATGACAAATATTGCCCTTTGGTGTTAAAAGTTGGAAATAAGCAAAATATTGACAAACCCTGGATCACTAAGGGACTGCAAAACGCATGGAAAAAAAAAACATTTCTATATAAGCAGTTTTAAAGTTAAGAACATTTGATGCTGAGAAAAGATATGACATATGTGTCAAAATAAGATAAAATCTAAGATTAAAAAAAAGAAATATGAAATATGAAAGGCTGTGTGCAACAGAAAAACAGTGCAGTGGGAGGAGTGCAATTAAAAACCAAAGTACACTGTCTAAAGTGACCCGTGATAAGATGATAAAGTGACAGAGTTAAGCTTAAGGTGACTGAGTTATGAGGAGTTCATGAGTCTAACGGCAGAGGGGAAGAAACTGTTGTTATGGCGGGAGGTTCTGGTCCGGATGGACCGTAGCCTCCTGCCCGAGGGGAGTGGTTTGAACAGACCGTGTGCAGGGTGAGAAGGGTCAGCTGTGATCCGACCTGCTCGGCCCAGAGTCCTGGAGACGTGTAGGTCGTGGAGAGATGGAAGGCTACAGCCGATCACCTTCTCAGCAGAGGCCACAATGCGCTGCAGTCTGTGTCTGTCCCTGGCTGTGGCCCCAGCGTACCACACCGTGATGGAGGAGCAGAAGATGGACTCGATGATGGCCGTGTAGAACTGCACCATCAGCTGGACAGGCAGCTTGGCCTTCTTCAGCTGCCGCAGGAAGTACATCCTCTGCTGGGCCTTCTTGATGAGGGAGCTGATGGTTGACTCCCACTTTAGGTCCTGGGTGATGGTGGTGCCGAGGAAGCGGTGACAGACCACAGTGGTGATGGGGCTGTTGGGGAGGGCGGGGGGCTGTGGCTTTCCTGAAGTCCACGATCATCTCCACTATTTTCTGAGCATTGAGCTCCAAGTTGTTGCTGCTGCACCAGGTCACCAGCTGGTCCACCTCCCTCCTGTAGGCAGACTCATCCTCATCCGAAATGAGTCCGATGAGGGTGGTGTCGTCCACAAACTTGATGAGCTTTACGGAGTCGTGGCTGGAGGTGCAGCAGTTAGTGTACAGGGAGAAGAGCAGAGGGGAAAGGACACAGCCCTGTGGAGATCCTGTCCTGAGAACCCGAGTGTTTGAGACATTTTTTCCCAGCCTCACACGCTGACTCCGGTCCGTCAGGAAGACTGTGATCCACCTGCAGGTGGAGTCGGGCACGTGGAGCAGAGAAAGCTTGTCCTGGAGCAAAGCTGGAAGGATGGTGTTGAATGCAGAGCTGAAGTCCACAAACAGGATCCTAGCGTAGGTTCCTGGGGAGTCCAGGTGCTGCAGGATGGAGTGCAGGGCCAGGTTTATGGCGTCATCTACAGACCTGTTGGCTCTGTAGGCAAACTGCAGGGGGTCCAGGAGGGGGTCAGTGATGGACTTCAGGTGGGATAAAACCAGGCATTCGAAGGTCTTCATGACTACAGACGTGAGAGCCACAGGCCTGTAGTCATTAAGTCCAGTGACGCGTGGTTTCTTGGGGACTGGAACTATGATTGAGGACTTGAAACAGACTGGAACATGGCATGACTCCAGGGAGGTGTTGAAGATCCCCGTGAAGACTGGGACCAGCTCATCAGCACAGTGTCTCAGGGTGGCAGGAGAGACACAGTCTGGGCCCGGGGCCTTACGTGGATTCAGCCTTTTGAAATGAAATCAAATGAAATCAAACACATTAATAGGCTTGTAAATACCCATGTAGACACACAATTACACTTGTCTGGTTTGTAAAAACATGTTTGTATGTATAAGCTGAGAAATAAAGGGAGCTTCTCCTTCCTGTTGCAAATACTGTAAAGGTGCAAATATTCGCGTGGGATTTAAACAAGGTTGCCAAATTAAATACCGCTATTTTAATACATAACGTACATATACGTACATATTCATAATGTAAACACGAATATTAATACCGCTAAATACGAGGTCTGTTAGAAAACTATCTGACCTTTTTATTTTTTGCAAAAACTATCTGGATTTGAATCATGTGCGCTTGCATCAGCCAAGCTTGAACCTTCGTGCACATGCGTGAGTTTTTTCACGCCTGTCAGTTGCATCATTCACAACTGACAGGCAGGTATAAAGTTTGAATTAATGTTATCTTGGTTCTTCCTGGGTGGTTCTTATGGCAACTGATCCAGTCCCAAGCAAGGACTATTTGTATATAAAAATGTATTTCCTAAAATGATACATTTTGGGTGTCAAATGAAATTTATGTAGCTTTTTACCCCTCGAAATCCTCAAAAAGCTTCTGCTTCCCCTCGACCCCACCGGGGGCCCTGCGGCCCACTGGACCCCCAACTCAAGGATTTGAACCCCCCCCTTTCACATTCCTATATACGGCCCTGTATCCTACCTTTTTTTTTTTTTTTTTTTACACAGATACTGATACAGTTAAGGAAAAAAAGCTATTGCAGATCACTTTAATGATTACTTTGTAAATGTGGGTAAAAATTTAGCAAATTCAATTGTATTGTCTAAAATGTGCTCTTTGGATTACAGCAAACAATAATATTAATTGTTAATACACTCAAGGGAAAAAAAAATCAACTGAAAGCAATAATTTTGATGTTTTTGATTCAAAATATTATTGATTGTATTGTTATTTGATTCAAAATATTATTGATTGTATTGTTAAACCTTTCACGTTTATCTGTAACTTGTCACTAGTGACTGGGAAATGTCCTTTCTGAATGAATTGAGCTAAAGTGATACTGCAGTTTAAATCTGGTGACAAACATGTCTTTTCAAATTATAGGCCAATCTCACTATTACCACAATTTTCAAAATTGTAAAAGGTATTTGTAAAGAGATTAAATGATTTCATAACTATACATCATATATATAGCATAAGCAATATGGTTTCAGAAAAAAAAATCGCACTACTTCACTAGCTGTAATTGATTTTGTTGAACAGATTACAAATGTAATTGAAAATAAGCAATATACTGTAGGTTTTTTTTTTAAATTTACAGAAACATGATTGGATATCAGTGTGTACATATTGGAGGGACAAACTCTGAATTCATAAGAATTACTTTTGGGGTGCCCCAGGGTTCAGTTCTGGGACCGTTGTCATTTCTTTTATATATTAATGACAAATGTTTAGTTTCCAAGTCCGTCAGTTGTATTTTGTTTGCTGATGATCATATGATGGTGTTTTGTCATGACAGACCTTGGACATGATGGAGAAGGAGCTACAGAAGTTTAAACAATGGTTTGATTCAAACAAATTATCGCTCCACTTTGGTAAACAAAGTGTATCATATTTGTAAACAAGTCCAGGAATTTCTGCAGAAATTTGTCATTAAATGATATTGAAATAATAACGGATGCTAAATTTCTTGGTGTTGTGATTGATGATAAACTGAGCTGGAAAACACATATTAATTCTCTGCGGTGCTGGTATAGCCTTTTGTGTAAAAGTTGCTTCGTCTCACCTATGTAGTGTTCATACAGTTTTCCTGACATCTGATAGAATACACTACATTGCTCTGTTTGTAACTAGGGATCCTGTCCTTAGGGTGAACTAATTTCTGTCTCAAGGTGTTGACTGGTTTAAAGTAAACTGGGATTTTGTGCTGTCTGAAGATCCTCTGTAGTTTTTCCCCTACTCCTGCTAAATAAGGGAGAGACACTCTTCTTCTTGTCTCCGTCTCCTGTCTGTCTGGTCTCTTTGTTTTCTGGGACTTCTGCACTTTGTCCAGGGACCATCGTGGGTACCCACATACTGTGAGGGCTTTCCGTACAAGTTGTTCTTTAGCCCTTCCCTCTGCAGGTGTGGGCACATGTAGGGCTCTGTGTTGAAGAGTCCTGATCACCCCAAGCTTGTGTTCAAGGGGGTGGTTTGAGCCAAAGAGCAGATATTGGTCAGTGTGAGTGGGTTTTCTGTAAACCCCTGTCTGGAGCTGCCTGTTCTCTCCAATCGTAACATCACAGTCCAAGAAAGCTAAATGGTTGTTTCTGGCATCCTCACGTGTGAACTTGATATTGGAATCCACCGAATTGATGTGTTCTGTAAAGTCCTCAACCTCCTGTTGCTTGATTTTAACCCATGTGTCATCAACATATCTGAACCAGTGACTGGGAGAGATGCCCGTGAAAGACGTCAAGGCTGTCTTCTCCACTTGCTCCATGTACAGATTGGCCACGATGGGGGATACCGGAGACCCCATCGCACAACCATGAATCTGCCTGTAGTAATTCCCCCTAAACAGGAAATACGTGGTGTTAAGACAGATCTCCAAGAGTTGGCAGATGTGGTCTGGTGTGAGTTTGGTCCTTTCAGCTAGAGACACATCCTGCAGCAGTCTCTGCCTCACAGCTGAGACGGCCTCAGTGGTGGGGATGCAGGTGAACAACAAAGTCACATCAAATGACACCATAGTTTCATCTGCCTCCAGCTGCAGGTCCTTGATCTTGTTCACAAAATCTTGTGTGTTCTCCACATGGTGGTCTGAGTTATCCACTAGAGGAGCCAAAATCCACTTGAGGTGCTTGGCCAAATTGTACGTGATGGAATCTGTGCTACTTTTTAGCTGAGGAATTTTAGCTGAGGAAGCTTCTGTGATTTGAAGCGAAACGTCCTCACGTCAAGCAACCCAGTCCAGTCGAAGATTCAAGCTTCTCTACTATGTAATTAGGATGGTTAAATGCAGAAGACACATTTCATTGTATGTATGTACAATGACAATAAAGCGTTGTATTCTATTCTAAGGATCCGAAGTACTGCAAAAAGTCGTTTCTGTTAAAGGTGTTAACATCTGGAATAACTGTCCTGACAATATTAAAGTACTTGGTGCTTTAGTTGGTTTTAAAAGGCTTTACAAGAGTAATAAAAATTGTTTGCTGTAGTTTGAAGACTAAGGTTTGTTGATTTTGTTATTGCTTTTGGGTTTGTGTGTTGTGTACCAGTGTCTGTCTGGTTGTGTTTTGTAAATTTGACTTCATTGACTAATTTTGCACACTTATTTGGTATTTGTCGTCATGGGTGTATACATCTATGTATGTGTATATTTGCATTTATTAAATTGTGTTTATGTGTGCATGTATGTATGTGTTTATATTTGGGTAGGATTATTTTGAAAGAATACATGTGGATTACATATACACTCAACAAAAATATAAACGCAACACTTTTGGTTTTGCTCCCATTTTGTATGAGATGAACTCAAAGATCTAAAACTTTTTCCACATACACAATATCACCATTTCCCTCAAATATTGTTCACAAACCAGTCTAAATCTGTGATAGTGAGCACTTCTCCTTTGCTGAGATAATCCATCCCACCTCACAGGTGTGCCATATCAAGATGCTGATTAGACACCATGATTAGTGCACAGGTGTGCCTTAGACTGCCCACAATAAAAGGCCACTCTGAAAGGTGCAGTTTTATCACACAGCACAATGCCACAGATGTCGCAAGATTTGAGGGAGCGTGCAATTGGCATGCTGACAGCAGGAATGTCAACCAGAGCTGTTGCTCGTGTATTGAATGTTCATGTCTCTACCATAAGCCGTCTCCAAAGGCATTTCAGAGAATTTGGCAGTACATCCAACCAGCCTCACAACCGCAGACCACGTGTAACCACACCAGCCCAGGACCTCCACATCCAGCATGTTCACCTCCAAGATCGTCTGAGACCAGCCACTCAGACAGCTGCTGAAACAATCGGTTTGCATAACCAAAGAATTTCTGCACAAACTGTCAGAAACCGTCTCAGGGAAGCTCATCTTCATGCTCGTCGTCCTCATCGGGGTCTCGACCTGACTCCCGTTCGTCGTCGTAACCGACTTGAGTGGGGAAATGCTCACATTCACTGGCGTTTGGCAAGTTGGAGAGGTGTTCTCTTCAACTCTATGCGAAGGAGATGTGTTGCACTGCATGAGGCAAATGGTGGTCACACCAGATACTGACTGGTATCCCCCCCCCCCCAATAAAACAAAACTGCACCTTTCAGAGTGGCCTTTTATTGTGGGCAGTCTAAGGCACACCTGTGCACTAATCATGGTGTCTAATCAGCATCTTGATATGGCACACCTGTGAGGTGGGATGGATTATCTCAGCAAAGGAGAAGTGCTCACTATCACAGATTTAGACTGGTTTGTGAACAATATTTGAGGGAAATGGTGATATTGTGTATGTGGAAAAAGTTTTAGATCTTTGAGTTCATCTCATACAAAATGGGAGCAAAAACAAAAGTGTTGCATTTATATTTTTGTTGAGTGTATGTATGTACATATATTTGGATTACGTACTTGTAATCTGATTACTTTTGGATTACGTTTCAAAGTAGTCCTACCCAACCTTGTATATATACATATATATATATATATATGTGTGTGTGTGAATACATTTTTAGTATAAGGGGTGGGTATTTCTAAGCTTTGCTTCTGCCCTCAACCTTTCAGTTGCTCATTTTCATTGTACAGTTTTTTTTTTTGTTTGTTTATATTATATATACATATACACACACACATATATGGACTGGACAACCCACACTAACCATCTGTACAAGAAGAGACAGAGTAGGCTGGACTTCCTGAGGAGGCTGCAGTCATTTAACATCTGCAGGAAACTCCTGTGGATGTTCTACCAGTCCGTAGTAGCCAGCGTCCTCTTTTACACCGTGCACCCCAGGCAGCACATCCAAGGAGGACACATCCAGGCTGGATAAAGTGATCAGGTGGGCTGGCTCTGTGGTTGGCATGAAGCTGGAGTCTCTGTTGATGGTGGCAGACAACACTGGACAAACTGCTGGACATTACGGACGATGCCAGTCATCCTCTGCACGCCATCATCAGCAACCAGAGGAGCCTCTTCAGCCACAGACTGCTGCTCCCCAAGTGCAGGACCAACAGACTGAAAAACTCCTTTCTCCCTCAGACCATCAGCCTGTACAACTCCTCACTCAGGGGGAGGAGGAGGAACAGGAAGACAGACGATGGGAAGGAGAGCAATAGTAGTAGAAAGTAAAGCAGTAGCGAGCAGTATGTGGGTGATTCTTAGACTACGGGCACTTATGTCCTTTGATCATATTGTATGAAAAACAGAAAAAAGGGGAAATTTCACACTTTTATAGTTATCTTTACAATGAAAGTGTGTTAAGAAATTTGTTCTAGTAGTCTATGATGACTTTTTCACCTTTTTCCAGCATCATTATATGCAAATATTGCCGTTTTGTGTTTGTCCCACACCCAGACTTTTGATCTTCAATGATAAAAATGAATGGTAAAGAAACATTTTTTTCTAATGTTTTAAAATATCTCTGAATAAAATATCAGTAAAATAATCAAAACATAATTTGGGGTATTCAATGTCATACAACTGTTGTGATTTTTTTAAACAAAATGTAGTTGTCCCACACTATTGCCGTAATTTCCACCACAACACTGTAATGTCCCTTTAAACAGTTTGTATGAAAGATTGTTTGGGTAGTTTCTATGGAGATAAACAGTGACATCAAGCACATGTATATAGCACCAAATCACAACAAACAGTTGCCCCAAGGCGCTTTATATTGTAAGGCAATGGTGTGGTGGAAGTTACATTTACAAGGCCAATAGTGCCCATAGTTAAAGAATCACCCATGTCTGGTATTTATATTGTGTATTTTTATTGCAAACTGATTTTTTTTACTTTCACGTTTGATACTGTGTGCTTACCCTGTGTGCTGCTGGCACCTCAATTTCACTGAGGGAGTCTTCCCAAGGAATTAATAAAGTTCTATCTAATCTAAATATACACACACACACACACGTTAACGTAGATCACATTGTTCTCCTCTTCTAGATTAAATTACATCTATAATGTGTGCGTTCAGTCTCTAACCCTGAACTGTTGCAGATGCTCAGGCAGGAGGAGTTTAAAAGGAGAGGCCAGCTGTCAGGGGTCAAATACTGAGCAGGGATGGGATGAAGCAGCCAGCCAATCACAGAGTGAGAACAGGATCACATGAAGCTCACACAGACTGGGGTTTTATTTCACAATGAAGAAAGTACGAGACTTCAGCTTCAGAGGGCCGAGGTGGACCAGAAGGTGGTGAGAGAACAGCAGCGCCAGACCACAGCAGCAAGGGGTGGCTTCTTTTGTTTGTGTTTTTTTTGTTTGTTTGTTTGTTTTGGGGGGGCTTTATATTTTGGGCACAGATTGCCCTCACGTGAGAAAACTCTGACATGACATTTTAAGCCCCAAAACAGCACGGCTCACTAAAGCATCAGTACAGAAATTGTGTCCACAAAGTGTCGAGTCAAAGCCCAACTGTGAAACCTGGAGTCTCACACACCTTTTCAGGGCCGCCAGCCAGGTGGGTTTTTCCTGCAGAGGTTGTGTTCATGAGAAAAGCAGCACTTTTTCTGCAGCTTTACAATGGGACACATTAGTGTCAGATGTCAGTTTTTATAACCACAGGAGGAGGCGGGGCCAATACTGTAAAGAAATTTGTGAAATGTGTTCTGCACATTACATGAAGACAGACCAAGTTTTTTGTGCTTCCAACATTGGCTGTCATTTCCAGAAAAAGACTGAATTTTCAGATTTGGAACAAGGCTCAAAGCCATTTTCTCAGCTGCCTATCGACCTTACAAATCACCTTCTCTGAAAAGCACAAACTCTGGAAATTTTAACTCCCGATATCACACAACAGTTCTGGGGTGTGGGAGTACAACATCACAAAAATGACATTCAAAATAGAAGGCCAAAGTAAAATACATCTGGCAGCAAAATGTTTGATCTGGGATAAGCGGATGAAGATGTATGTATGTATGTTTGGTGGGCCAATTTTAGTTACAGTCTGTGGACCTTGTGAAACTGCCTCACAGGCCAGATCGGAGCCCCGGGACCACCACCTTGAGAACCACTTAAGTAAACACAGGATTTTGAAGCCTGCAGATTGCTCACAGCTATAACAGACGTCACCTGTTACATGTTTAGCTCTACCTAAGGTGAATCAGCTTCAAGTCCAGTCGTGAGCAGAAAGCTGGATTGTGGGACAAAAACAAAAAGCAGCGTGATAACAGCACCACACTTCCTCTTCTTGTGGTATTCTCACTCAGCATATGTAGGCTGTAGAGCTTCTGTTTCAGAGATAGATTAAATATCACACTCCTCCTCAACCAACAATCCTCACTCACCCCCCCAATGAACCCTGCTGATTCATGCAAAAAAAAATACAATAAAATAAAAAATAAAAATAAATTCTTCTCAAAGGACCTGTTGGCTGCTTCCACACGATCAGAGGTCTGAGCTTCTGAAAACATTTTCTTTTAGACAAACCTCTTATATATTTATATATATTTATATATATATATATATATATATAAATCAAGCCTATTTTGATGTGGTTTTAAACCAGTCTAAACCTGCACAACAGCTTAAACTACACTTAATCCATTAAAATACTTAGCTTTAAACAGTGCTGCTTCATAGCAGATTTAAACCAAATATTAACAGTTTAACTGGTTTTTAAAACATCCCAAAGAACAAAAAAACAACTATATTCACAAAACTAGTTTGGACAATTTTGCAAAAATCACCTAAATATCAAGAACTGGATCTCTGAGGCTTGATGAGGATATAAGCGTCTTTTACTGTTATTTTCACATTATAGGCAAAATGTTAGATGTTTTGTTTAAAAACAAAAAAGTTTAAATAACCATATTAGTTAAAGCTCTTGTGATGTAACACACACACACACACACACACACTTTAACACTTGAAATCTTCATGCTTTAAAAAAAAATGGCACTCTGAGGACATAAACCCACCAACAGAAAAATGACGTCTGTGCCAATTCCACAAATCAGACTCAGTTTAGGGTTTTAAAATGTTGGATGTTGTGTCTGACAGGTTCAAGTTCGAGGGCAAGCGATGACTGATGAACAAAATCACGGTCAAAGTGAAACTTTACCAAATGATGAAGATGTCCTGTAATAACACGTTCGGTGTGTGGTCCGTGTCAAACGCACGCTGGACTGGCGGCGCCCACCCGTCTTATCATGTGTGAGCAGCTCAGTTATCGCCGGTTTTCTACTATCGCATTTCTTCAGCTGCTGCGGAGAATCATTTACAGCGGAGCAGCGGGGGAACACGGCCATGCTAACTGCTGACACGCTCGTTTGCCATGACGTCGCGTTTTGCTCATGTGGTTCTGGTACCTGAGTTTTACCAGCAAAACAGCAGTATGAATTGTGGGTAATGTGGACGGATGACTGACAGCTTTGCGGTTTGAAATATTTCACACCATAAACGAGATGCAACAGATCAGTGGATACAACGCGCAGAAAGGGGTCAGACAGTGCGTCTGTGCTCAGTGCTTGCTGAAAGCAGCCGGATTCAGGTTTGAGTCCGACTCAGTGCTTTTTCTGTCGCTCTCCTCCTCTTCGTCTCCGAACGTTTGCTCTTGCATGGCGATGAGTGCATGCGAACGTGCCGCCACCTGGGTGGCGAGAGCCGAGCTGAAGCTGAGCGCCTCTGAGCCATGGATCTCTGTCAGTCTGTCCATCATGGAGACGACTGGGACTCGAGCTTTCAGGAAACAGTCCAGACCGTTCTGCCCCTCCTCCTCCTGTACCCCATCATACTGGTACAGCTCAGCTCCACCTCCTCCCACCGTGGTCAAAGCACCTCCCACCGCCTGCTCCTCCTGCTCCAAACCACAGCTGAACTCCATCAGCAGATCCACAGAGGGGTCAGGTGTCACTCTGCCACCTTTTCCTTCCTCCCACTCTCCATCATTTCCCAGAGTGCACTCCAACAGGTGGTTTCCTTCTTCACCGCCACTTTCTGGTGATGGTTCTGAACTCCCACGGTGAACAGAAGGTGTCACAGCGGCTGTATGAGGACAAAAAGCATATGGTCAGGATGGACTCATACATATTAAATGCCTGATTGGCTACAAGGCAGTGACACATCCAGCCAATGAGAAAACAGGCATCACTCATTTATGACAATCCAGTTTAAAATGAAACAAGTACCTCAAATATACGCAACCACCCAAAAGTCTGGAAAAGGCCCATAAAACGTAACTTTTTCTTCATGAAATCACGTCTCACCATGAGAGGAATAATCTATGATTCAAATTTGTAAAGATTTCATCCAATGCAGAATTATTCACATTTTTTTATGTTGAACTCTAACCTCTAGGATTGTGAAAAGAGGGTCATGCAGGAAAAAAATAATAAATTATGTGGCATATCATATACTGCAATGGGAGAAGCCTGTGATAAAACATTTTCTTGTCTTTCTGCAAATACAGTAGCATTATTTGCAGTTCCTTACAATGCTGAACTTTGACCTCTGTGACCATGAAAAGGATACGAAGTTGAAAAAAAAAAAATCATAATCTAGAATGCATCATTAGAGGAAGCCATGATAAAATTTTGGTGATGTTCTAGAGTAATCACAATCGTTTCAAAATAGCGCCCTCTAGTGGCTAAGATTAGAGGTCAGTAAGGTCATTACATCTGCCAAGTGAGATAACGGTAAAGGAACCTGTAACTAAAGTTATCGCACAGCAAAGGAAGTATTTACAGACAGAAAAACAAATACAGATATCAGTGTGCAATTTTTTTTTATGTATTCTACAATTTTTCAGTCAGTTTAAAATTTAAAACACTTGATTCAAAGACAGGGCACTATTGTGACACCTATAAACATAAACTTAAATTTGTTCCTTCAGCATTATGATTTCTTCTTGCACTGGATATTTGTAGATCAGTTTAAAGAAAACTGCCATTTGTAACAAGCTTCGGTTGGACTTTGTCCACAGAATGATGTCATCAGTTAATTTGGACCTTGGTCGTTGAACAACAGCTGCTTCCGCTTCATCCTTTCCCCCTCTGAGGCACGGAAGCCCAACACAGCTTTCAGCTCCGAGAGGACACGCCCAGACTCCTCCCTCTCCCGCCGGTGGCGTTCCCGTTCATCAGGTGACATCATGTCACACCAAGAACCTTGGCCTTCACCGTCGGAGTCTGAATCGGACACGTAGGCCTCCCACTCCTGGTTCCAGAACAGGACAGAGTGGCTCAGAGAAAAACAGTTCATAGAGCTCAGCATTAAAGACAGTGATAAGTGAGGAAAATAAGTATTTGAACACCCTGCGGTTTTGAAAGTTCTCCCACTTAGAAATCATGGAGGAGTCTGAAATTTTCATCTTAGGTGCATGTCCACTGTGAGAGACATAATCTAAAAAAAAAAAAAAAATCTGGAAATCACAATGTATGATTTTTTAAATAATTTATTTGTATGTTACTGCTGCAAATAAGTATTTGAACACCTGTGAAAATCAATGTTAATATTTGGTACAGTAGCCTTTGTTTGCAATTACAGAGGTCAGATGTTTCCTGTAGTTCACCAGGTTTTCACACAGTACAGCAGGGATTTTGGTCCACTCCTCCATACAGATCTTCTCTAGATCTTTCAGGTTTGGAGTTTCAGCTCCCTCCAAAGATTTTCTATTGAGTTCAGGTCTGGAGACTGGCCAGGCCACTCCAGGACCTTGAAATGCTTCTTACGGAGCCCCTCTTAGTTGGCCTGGCTGTGTGTTTGGGGTCATTGTCATGCTGAAGAACCAGCCATGACCCATCTTCAATGCTCTTACTGAGGGAAGGAGGTTGTTTGCCAAAATCTCACAATACATGACCCCATCCATCCTACCTTCAATACGGTGCAGTCGTCCTGTCCCCTTTGCAGAAGAGCACCCCCAGAGTATGATGTTTCCACCCCCATGCTTCACGGTTGGGATGGTTTTCTTGGGGTTGTTCTCATCCTCTAAACATGGTAAGTGGAGTTGATTCCAAAAAGCTCTATTCTGGTCTCATCTGACCACATGACCTTCTCCCATGCCTCCTAAGGATCATCCAGATGGTCACTGGTGAACTTCAAACGGGCCTGGACATGTGCTGGCTTGAGCAGGGGGACCTTGCTGCCCTGCAGGATTTTAAACCATGACAGCATCATGTGTTACTAATGTAATCTTTGTGACTGTGGTCCCAGCTCTCTCAGGTCATTGACCAGGTCCTCCTGTGTAGTTCTGAGCTTCTCAGAATCATCCTTACCCCACAAAGTGAGATCTTGCATGGAATCCCAGACCGAGGGAGATTGACAGTCATCTTGTGTTTCTTCCACTTTCTAATAAATAATCATAACAGTTGTTGTCTTCTACCAAGCTGCTTGCCTGTTGTCCTGTAGTCCATCCCAGCCTTGTGCAGGTCTACAGTTTTGTCCCTGGTGTCCTAGACAGCTCTTTGGTCTTGGCTATGGTGGACAGGTGGAGTGTGATTGATTGAGTGAACAGGTGTCTTTTATACAGGTAACAAGTTCAAACAGGTGCAACTAATACAGGTAAAGAGTGCAGAATAAGAGGGCTTCTTAAAGAAAAATTAACAGGTCTGTGAGAGAATTCTTGCTGGTTGGTAGGAGGTCAAATACTTATTTGCAGCAGTAACATACAAATAAATTATTTAAAAAAAAATCATACATTGTGATTTCTTGATTTTTTTATTTTTTTTTTTAGATTATGTCTCTCACAGTGGACATGCACCTAAGATGAAAATTTCAGATCCCTCCATGATTTCTAAGTGGGAGAACCTGCAAAATCGCAGGGTGTTCAAATACTTATTTTCCTCACTGTAAATACATAAAACAGCCGGATCCGCTCACGTCGTTCACAGTTTATTGTCAAAGTCTCAGAGTGTAAATTGCAGCACAACATGTGTCCTCCGTGGGCCGACGTGGATCTGGACTTTAACATCAGGTGAAACAATACAGTTTAAACTCAGACGTTGACCCATGGGGGACCACAGGTTCTAGACGTGGCTGTTTTGTACTGTATACGGAGGACGGCTGACTTTTGGGGAAAACCAGTTATGCTACTTTTTTTTTTTTTTTTTTTTTTTACAGTACTGACAGAACAATTCTTAGCTTTTCTGAAAGTCTTTACTGAAGGCTAATCGGTTTTCAGCTGTGTTCAAATTTTTGTTGTTTAAGCATTTCTGGAGCTGCTTAACCAGAACAATCTTCCATGTAAAGAAATGATGAAATATCTGAGGTTTCTGTTGGGACTCAATTCTACTGTTCTGTCCGGAGTGTGAACATGTTTAATTCTGGGTTGGGGTCACTTCCAACAGCAAATGTCCAGATTGAATCTGCTGTCTGGGATGTCAGAAGACAGACAGACTGATGAATTCTGTCAGGTCTGCAGCAACCTCACAGGCTTTTATTTTAAAATACAGGCTCTTATTGTGGAAGTGTGACAAGAAACAGGCTTGTGTGTTTTCAAAATGAATGATTTCTCAAAAGATATTGGTCCAATTACCTTACTGTTTTCATGACTTGAATCCTCATGAAAAAATACACAGGTTTGCCAAAGAACGACAGTGATGCTCCGGATACACAAACCACACAGAGGCCACCGCCCATTTGATTATATGGAATTGCAGCACAGTTGCTGTAGATTAGCACCAGATGAACATCCAGGTGAATCCAGTGGACATTTGATCTTACCAGCTCCTCTGGCACGGGATCTCTGTCAGGATCAAAGGGTAGGATGGAGGAGGAGGAGGAACCTGGGTCCAGGAAGGTCACATGCTCCAGACCCTGAGTGATACCTGCAGTCACAGTGTTGAATGCTATAACAGAAACAACCCCCCCACCCCCCACCACCACCACCACCAAAAAACAAAAAAAAAAAACAGGTTCTCCTCTAGGAAGCTGAAGGAAAACAATTCTTCACTCACTCAACTTCAAGCACTTCTTCCAATTAAAGCCCCTTTCACACCGGCGTAAATGTAGAATTGCGTATGTGGCGTATCGTTCTACGCCACATTAAGCAGCTCTACCCACCCAGTTTAGCAGCTCTACGGTGAGCTTTGCTTTGTACGCAGTAGTATGCTGAGGTCTACAAGCAGAGAACACAAAATATTAAACCTGTTTAATTTTTTTCTGCGTTAGCGCGCTGCTGCAGGGTTCTAGCTAGAATAAAATTTTAGCATAGTGGTAATGTCGAGGGAGCGTAGCGAGCGAGGGGTGCAGAGCTTTGAAAATTTAAGCTAAAAATTGGCCATTCTTGGGGTACCCAAAGGGGAAAATTGTACTTTTTACACTATGTAGTCTTACTGGATAATTTTCTTACCTTTGCATCTTAGCAGTGTGTTACCTCCACAAAGGACTTTGTCAGAAGATATTCAAACTCAGACACAACCAGGAATAGAGATTAAAAAAAAAAATGTTTATTGAAAGATACACAGAACACCATTTGATTTGGTGTTCAAACTCAAAGAAGACTGTACTGACTATAACGCCTTTTTTATACTATATGTTTCATGTTTTGTATGTGATGGTGTCTATTTGGACGTTGGAGTCTGCAATAAAGTTTGATGATGTTTGTCTTCATCTCAAAGCAATTTCTGTCTGCTACTTACACAAAGCTCACATCACAAATGTACACTTCTATGAAGTTGACTGTGTGTTTGCTCTCTCCTGCTCTGAAAGCACTTTTCACAACTCCAGGCTTATTTTACACTCTGAGGAGTGGCTCCTCCCCCTCGCTCCATGATATGGTAAACGTACCACAGTGAAAGAGCTGGCCACAGATGATCCAGTAACATTCACAGCCAAGCTAGTGGAGCAACCCTGTACTCAGACACTTCTTTGTTCGACCATGTGAGATTGTCTGAGAGGCCCTCGGTCTGCTCACTTTTCAGTGACGCTGTGCGTAATGGTGCAGGGCGCATTTGGAGCAAACAGCCAGGGGGCTGTTATTTTCTCATGATCGGTCACGTCCGTTTCCTCGCGATCCCTGCTGGCTTCCTCACCATCAGGCCTGTGGTTTTTCCCCCGATACGGCCCGTCGTCACAACCAGGCTCGCCAGCTTAGTCACCATCAGATTCATTCAGAGTGGGGCTATCGGATTTCCTCTGCAAAACTGGTCTGAAATACAATGCGATACTACACGTGCCTTTGTTGTTTCTACGCTGTTTCGATGCTAGGGATAATACTGACACAGATCACGCAGTAGCCAGAAGACGGTGCGTTACAAGAAGAAAATCGGCAATGCACTCACTTGAGTACCTGATGTGTCGAGGAATAACCCACGCCTACGCTGTATTGAAAATAAGCGTAACGGTCCAAAATTATAGCGTAATGGACCGTAATGCAAGTGTGCACTAGCTAGAACCCTGCGCTGCACGCAGAAAGCACAAAGTTTTAAGCGGGTCTGTGCATGACGCAGTTCAGGTAAGGTGGCGTTTTTTTCTTCGTTTTCGGTGTTTTTGTTGATTTTCGGTTTGTTTGTTTTTTTTATTATTTTGGACTGGTTTTGCGTGTGGTTTTGTGTGTTTTTTGCGGTGGGTTGTGGCGCGGATGGCGTCTGGGCCGCCGCCAGCCCTCTCGCTCCGTCACGGGGTGAGGGTGGTCCCGGACCCGGCTGTGTCTGTGGAGGATATCCTCCTGGCTGTGGGCGAGCAGGTTGGACATGAGAACTTAACGTTTGCGTCCAGGATGAACAGAGCCGTGGTGGTTTTTCTGTCGGAGGAGCGTTTCTCTGCTCAGCTTGTTGAAAGTGGGGTTTATCTGGATGATTCTTACCTCCAGGTTTCTCTTCTCTACACTCCGTCCACAAAAATCATTATTTCCGGGGTTCCTCCGTTTGTTTCAAATGAGGCTCTCAGTCAGGAGCTGCAGAGGTTCGGAAAGTTTGCCAGCGGTTTTAAGACAATCGGACTGGGCTGTAAGAGCGAGAAACTTCACCACGTTCAGTCCTTCCGTCGTCAGGTGTTCATGTTCCTGAACTGTTCCACCCAGACTCTGGACGTGTCCTTCAGAGTCAAACATGAGGACTCTTTTTACATGGTTTATGCCAGTTCAGGAAGCATGAAGTGTTTTGAATGTGGGGACGTCGGTCACAAACGTCTCGCATGTTGGCACAAACGCGATCTTTCTGGGGTGTCGGTATCGGCCGCCCCAGGTCCAGTTCCGGGGACTTTGGCCTCGGGGACCCAGTGTCGGTGTCTGGTCCGGGGGAAGGGCCCAGAGTGCAGGAGGAGGTCGTTTCTCCACAGCAGGGTGTCTCTGAGACTGAAGCTGTCAGTGTAACTGTTGGTCAGCTGACAGAACATTCTGGGTTGGCTGATGCTGGTGACTGACGGTTCTGTGGTCGGTCCAGTTGATGTTTCTGTCTCTCCTGCTGTGGTCGACGCTGATGTTTCTGCTGCGGCTGAGTCCTCGGTCACTGTTGGACAGGGTGAACGGGCTGAAGGGGAGACACCAGTCCCAGCGGACCCCCACTGAGTCAAAGCATTAATGATGATAACATGGATTATGATTCAGATTCCAGCATGTCCACCACCGGTTCCTTCTCTCACAGCAGTGATCTGTACACACTGCAGGACATCAACAGTTTTCTGGACGACTCATTTGGTAAATCAGTGAAAGTTGCAGATTATTATTTTCCCGACAACGTCGGCATACCAGGGATGTGGCTGTTTGAGGAGCCTCTTTTCTTCAATGACTTTGTTTGCTCTCCTGGTTTGTCGTCTGCCACTCTGCGGTCCCGCTTGAGGGTGGCGGGGTGCACCAAATTGGGCCATCTACTGCGCACGTCTGTTGGGAGCCTGGCGGAGTCATCGGGAGTTCGGTCTTCCAGGATGCTGCTCAGGGTGTTGGAGGAGGTTTGTGCTTCCCTGCCAGGGCCCCACAGAGCGTTTGCTGAGAACCGTACTCTGTCTGACCAGTGGGATGATGAATGTGAGTACGTGTTCCCCTCTCTGACTGTCTCGCCTGCTGTGGGGGCGTGGTAGGAGGAGCAGGGGGCTCTCCTGTCTTTCAGGTCACCTGTTTTGGGAGAGTTTGAGAGTATCGGCAAGAAGGCTCTCTATTTTACCTGTGTCAAAGTGTCACGCTTACTCTCTTTGGCAGGGTTGGCGGCGTCGAAGTGGTCAGAGTTTTTTGGTGCCACCTTGTCTCCTGTGGGGTGCTGGCAAAGCCTGTACAAACCCCCAGTCGACAAACGCACGGGGGACCTCCAGTGGAGGATTGTACATGGGCTTCTGGCTACAAACGGGTATCTGGCGCACCTGGATCCAGGGGTTGATGGGGTTTGTCCTTTGTCCATTTAGGGAAACTGTTCACCATGTTTTTGCACAGTGTCACCGCTTATCAGGGCTGTTTGGGTTGTTGGGGAGGTGGTTTCGTGGGTTTGGGTTGTTGTTCACTATGGACTTGTTTATTTTTTGTCCAAAATATCGCGCACAATCCAGGAGGTTGCATGTGTTGATTAACCTGCTTTGTGGACTTGCCAAGTTGGCCAACTGGAAGACTCGGAAAAACTGTTTTAGCTCAGGGGTCAGTGGACCCTGAGTTTATGCTGAAGGGATGCTTGGCAGCCCGGATCAGAGTGGACTTACAGTTTTATGCTCTAACTGATAACATGGACACCTTCAGAGACACATGGTGCATAAATGATGTTCTCTCATCTGTGCAAAACGGGAGCTTGGTGCTCCGTTTCTGATGCCTGTCAAAAAAAAAAAAAAAAAAAGTACGATGGAAGTGATGTAACTCAATTGTTGTGAATAAAGCTGTGTTTTAAAATTCAAAATTCTCCCTCGGTCTCTCTCTCTCTCTCTCTCGGGGGGGGGGGGGCACAGCAGATTCTGATCTTTGTGATCTGTTTCATGCGGACAGACTGTTTCATTCACACATGGATTAAATATTACTTGTTCGCTTCAGTCCAATCCATCATCACAGTCTGAGGAACACTGTATCCACATAAACCTCCTGATTTTGGAAAACAACATCTGAAAATATTTTTAATTCCTGTCATGGCTGGAAACGTAGCATTTTAAAAGAAGTCCCTCTGTGTTTTTTCTGCTCCAGGTGCATTGTCTCAGAGGATGCCAGTGTCACGCTCTGATCACATCTGGTCAGACAGAAGCGCTGTGGTGATTAAACTTTTAAAGCACTCGACCACGATCAGGTCTGATCAAACCTGAATAATGGCAAATGGACTGCATTTATATAGCGCTTTTCCATCTGCATCAGACGCTCAAAGCACTTTTACAATAATGCCTCACATTCACCCCGATGTCAGGCTGCTGCCATAAAAGGCGCCCACTACACACCGGGAGCAATGTAATAAGCACTGTGACTCTTTAAAAGCGCTGTCGCGATCATCAGACCACGTGATCGATCAGTTCCTGAAGCACTGTGATGACTTTTAAAGCGTGGTCGCTGTTGGTGTGATCAGACATCTGATTGTGGTCGACTGGCGCTAAATCATCACAACACGTCAAGATTCAGGTCATCACAGACCTGATTAGATCAGCGGACCTGATCAGGAGGCAACCAGCCCTTTAAAAGTTTAAAGAGCACTTCATTCACGGCAGCGTGTCCCCACACCCAGACTTATCAGCATTCTGTACACAATGAAAATGATCCACCAAGACAAAAAATAAATAAATAAAATCATGTTAAATGACTCTGTTTCTGACTTGCACCACACTGTGCAGTACCGACCTGAACCACTCGGTGGAACACGGGGCTGTCAGCAAAAGCTGGACGTCAAGATGTGACAGCTGCATTAATTTATGACAGCGTTTTCAATAAATGCTTTGACAGAGCAATCATACTCAACAATAAGCTAGTCTAGGAATGCAACCATATGCCATCACACACCAGCCTGCACAGGGAACAGACTCTGAACTTTGTGATCTGATTATTGGTTAGGGTGTGTGTCGGAAAACCTGAGTGCTGTTTACTTTTCATGAACCGTTGTGAGAATGGAGCGCACGTCCACAGAGGCAGAAAATAGCAGCTATGGCTACACACGTGGCAGTAATGCAACTGTAAAAACCTCATGATACAGTCCACTGTTTCCAAGCATGCGATGTGTTCTGCACAGCCGGCAGGAGGGAACCGAAAAAGGGTTGAATAGTGGCAAGGGCTACACGCATACATTAAAAGCAAACATACCCAGCTGCAAGTAAATGTACGAACGCAACAACATGCGATTACACAGGAAAGGAGTACGCGTGCATTTCGCGCATACTCTAAACGCAACACAGTGCAACTCCACGTTTGCGCCGGTGTGAAAGGGGCTTAGGAGTCATGGGGGAGAGGTGGGGTACACTCTGGACAGGCCACCAGTCTATCACAGGGAACTGCATTTTATTGTTTGGAGCTTGCTGACCTGCACAGGTGCCGGCCCGTCTCAACATACGCTCCACCTGGCAGACTGTGTCCTCCCAGCAGCCGGCGCTGGCCTGCATGTGTGGCTGGAGCTGCTGCAGCCGCTCACTGAGGTCCTGGTAGCCCTCAAAGGTCAACTCCATCGGATCTTTGGAGACCATCAGCTTCTCCAGGTCATCCTCCAGGATGATCATCCTGACCATCACAAACAGAAGAGATGCAGGAATGAGGATGCAGAATCACCCAAAGAGCAGAATTCAGCGAGTTTGACATAACATGGACATAGCTGCATAACAGATGAGTGTAGAATAAAGCAGCTTCTGAGTCGAGGGATGTGCGCCTCTCACTCGCTCAGCAAGGCTTTGAGGTGCAGCTGCAGGCTGCGGATGGATGTGTGCAGGGTGTTGAGTTCTCGACACTTCTCCCTGGCTCGTCCCATCCTATCAGAGCACGAAGTCCTCGGCTGGATCTCAAAGTGACGGTGGAAGTTGTAGCTGCGCTGCACTTCACTGAGGCAACCGGCCAGAGCGTGACTGAGGGGTTCCGTTACCGTGGCAATGGACCGGTGCAGTGCAGGCCGAGGAGTCCTGTCTCCTTTGGACTCTGATTCCTCTGGCTCCTCTAATCGGCATGGAGACAGAAGAAGAGCCAGTCGACGGAAACATTCAGAGCTTTGTCCCACCCACAGCTGGAACAGCATCTGCAAGAGAAAGCAGCTGTAAATGTAAGTGTTGTTGTGGATAGTAAAGAAATCATCCTCCACTGAAATGTTTTACTGCAGACATTGTTGATTTTTCAGTTAAACCGAAATCAGCCAAACCTACATTGTGCTATATCACCAAAAACCTACTATACAGTCAATTTTTTCTACCTTTAACAAGCCAGAATATTCAGATATGCCCGCTTGTACATTAGTGGAAGAAACTGTAACTGAGCTGAAAACAAAAATTATGAATAAAATTTAAAAATAAGCAAATGTAAAATACAAATCTCACCCTACTGCTTCATCTCAGGCAGCTTTGATGGCTGCTCCTGTAAGTGAGCTGCGATCTAAATAGCAATACATCATGATCAGGTGCACCAGGCTCTTAAAGGGATCAACATTGCAATTTTTGGCATTGACAGTACAGTATAGGGACAGAAAGCGGGGAAATGGAGAAAGGGGAAGATATGCAGCATGTGGCACACCCTCAGAAATATAAGCTGGCAGATCACACCTTGTGGCATAACATTCACTTTGTCTCCCAAGCCACCCATGCACCCCAATCAGGGTGTTTTTTTTTTTTTTTTTATCTTTTTCTACAAAATTCTGACAAGATTTCCAAACAAATGCAGCATTGTGCTAGTTATCAAAGTGCTACACCAGGATATAGGCCCTCCATTATCCTCATCTTCCTCAAAGGTCTGACACTCAAAGGTAAATAGGTGATTCTGTCATATGGTTTAATACTCCCGCCACGATGAAAACTTTGGAGTACCACTTCCTCCCTTCACTCCAGGAAACCTGGCGACCTTACTTTGAGAGCAGGCAGGCTGTAATCATCGGTTAGCTCCTGGGCCTCTTCATCACCAAGGTGCTCGATTCCCAGGCCGAGCCCCAGCTCCTTCAGCGGCACCGCAGACACATAGTTGGTCACATTGTCAGTCTCAGAGTTCAAAGGGAATGTTGGCAGCAGTTAAGGACACATTATGCTTCTGAGAAATCAATGCGTGTGCCTGCTGAATGGTGCATACATTAAGGACACTTTTCCAGTTGTTGATCCTCTTTTACAGAAAACAGTAACTCACAAATTTATGGATGAATTTGTGCAAATGGTTTTGTAGCTGTAGGTCTCAATAGCACAAAGGATCAATTCTAAAATCATATCAGAGGAGGTCCTGAGATCTCGAAAGCTTCAATCCATACGTGTGGCTCTGCATTTAAAGGATATGCCTTGAGCATGTGACATGTGGCTCTGCGCGTGGCTCTGAAGGCAGAACGAAGCACCCAGTACAAGGCCTTCCTCAGTCCAATCAGCTGGTGGCCACGCGGCACCGCCCCCGGCCCGGCCCTGCTAAAGGAGCTGGCCGCACTCACCCTGTCGAGCAAACTTGACACGTGAAATGTGATACAACTGTGGAAACGTCTCAAAGAGGCAGGGGGACACAGGCAACACTGAACACCACAGTGCTAATGACAACACACAAGACATCTGCACTATGGAACACCTACTTTAGTGAACTACCAGTTTTGACAAACACATGAGATTAGCAGGAAATAACACATGGGATGTCAACTCACACAGCATCTTAAAGGAATGTGAACTACAAAGTTCTTCTGCACACAAAGAGATGGCAATAGTCAAAACAAGGACAATCTTGGGACAAAGTATATATATATATATATATATATATATATATATATATATGCACACACAAGGTTGGGTAGGATTACTTTGAAAGAATACATGTGGATTACATGTATGTATGTACATACATTTGGATTACTTGTAATCTGATTACTTTTGGATTACATTTCAAAGTAATCCTACCCAACCTTGTGTGTGTGTGTGTATATATATATATATATATATATCTACAACTAACAATTATTTTCATAGTTCGTTATTTTTACTATTGGCATATTTTCCAGAATACAAGTTGCACCTTGTTTCTGTATGTTAAACTCACTGTGTAACACAGCGTTTTCCTGGGCATGAGATTAGCAATGGACATGAACTCAGTGTAGCGCATGTGCACAACACAGCATGTGCTGTTACTTAACACAGGGACTTTAAAATTTCAAAAATAAGCAAGATGGACAAATAAATGTGTGTTGGACAACATACTGCATGTTATTTGATGCAGCTTCAACAAAATAAATCATCAGATGGCCACAGATTTCCAGCCCATAACATTGGAAATAGTTTTTTTTTTTGTTTGTTTTTTTTAAATCAGCTCTTTAATTTGGGATTTTTATGCATCCTTTTTTTCCTTTTCTTTTATTGTTGTTTATGCACCAATGACACCATATCAAATTCCTTGTATGTGAGAACCTACTTGGCAATAAATCTGATTCTGATTATGATTGTTGTTGGGTACTTTTATTATCAGCATTTATTATTTTATTGTTGGAATTTATTTTGTTTATCATTTTGATTCCTTGGAAAGCCTTATATAATGTTATTATTAATAAAGAATGTGTGATTTTTCTGTATATATGTTGCACCAGAGTATTAGTCACAGGATCTCCCAAACTAGTAAAAACGAATAAATAAAAATGCAACTGAAGTATTTTGGAAATACAGCAGTCAATGTTTCAGTCTAGTACAAGGCCTCATCTACACAATACTTTACCAAAATCCAAACACTTTAGTTTTTGTTTTTTGTTGGGTTTTTTTTTTTTTTTTGGGGGGGGGGGGGATTTGACAACCATTGCAAACCAGTTTCTGAAATGTAGCCAGTTGGGATTGAGTTTAAAACAATCTTCTTTTTCTTCTGATTAATTATTTTAGTACTGAAAAAATAAAATAAAATCAGACACAAAATAAGGAATGAAGCACGTAAGCAGTCCATGTGTAGATATGAACACATGTACACTGGGCGATAGGTAGAGATTCAACGTGCACACTTACAGTGTGAACCCTCTGGAGATGACCTCTGTCTCCTGGACCAGCCGCAGGGCTTTGCGCGACAGGCTGGTCAGGCTCTTGTCTGTCTGGACGAGAGTCTGAAGTTCCAGGGCTCTGGTGTGGACGGCTCTCTGCACACAGGCTCGCCTCCACAGCATGGCAGCCCTCAGCCCCACCCAGCCCAACAGAGCCAGGCCCCACGGGACTGCAGCCAGCGACCACAGTCCCCCAGAGATGGAGCAAAGACCCAGCAGCACTGCA
Source organism: Thalassophryne amazonica (assembly GCF_902500255.1). NCBI lineage: Eukaryota > Metazoa > Chordata > Actinopteri > Batrachoidiformes > Batrachoididae > Thalassophryne > Thalassophryne amazonica. The sequence goes on from NC_047124.1 coordinate 1,021,763, forward strand.
GCCAGGCCTACCAGTCCGGCCATGTCCCTGGTTGAACAGAATACAGCTCAGCTTTTATTTGAGTTCCAATGAATTAGACCATCAGTACAATGGGCCTCAACAACAACAACAACCACATAAAGAAACATCAATGCTGGGAGATTCAGTGGTGCTGTGACACTGCTATGAAACCCAGCCAGCAATAGAAGAAGACACTTCACTTCCTTTACCGCTGACTAATAAAGTGACGTGCCTGTGCCTGTTTTTCTGTCTGTTTCTGAACATCCACATCCAAACACCACCAACAGATGTATGCAGTGGAAAACGTTCACACCCACTTTCTAATCCTATTGGCTCAACCAATAGTTTGCAACACTTTTACCAAAACTGGTATCCAACGTTATCCAAAGCTGGGTACAATGAGGGCATGCCAAGAAATTGGAGTGATAGAGGAGTGACAGAGTTAATAAATGGAAAAGTTTTGACCGTTGACATATTTGGTCTCCAAAGTAACAGTCAAACAAAGTCAATATCCACTGGACTCTATGAACATATTAACCCCCTAACATGATAACTAAGCATAACAGAAGGTTCAAAGTATTTCCTGTCAACTCAACCAATAATTTGCATCATTTTTCACCAAATTGGAGCAACTTTAACTTTTAACCCCAGTAGAAAGTGAAATTGACCTTTGTCACCATTTTTTGCCATTTTTACCCCATAACATTCAGTCGCCATTTGTGATTGAATGTTACTATTCATTTTTATAATCTTTATGATCAGACAGATAATGTAGTATACTTTTCAATACGATGATTTTTTTCAAATTTGAATCCTGTGTAATCCTTCACTGACCCCTATCTGCCTACAGCTACCACCCTGCAACAATCATCAGAAGAGAGGGACAAAGTCACTGTCAAGTCATTCTCAACTCATGAATCTGCAAGTCCCAAGTCAAGTCTCAAGTCAACTTGCAATCAGTTGGTCATCATTATGACTTAAGACTTGCAGATTCACGATTTGAGAGTGACTTCGTCCCTCCTCTGGTCATCATACACATTTACAGTGGCTTGCAAAAGTATTTGGTTAGTTAGTTAGTTATTTGGTTATTGCAATAACTGATTATTTTTCTATCTATTTAAACCAGGTCCAATTTTATTAATCTGGCTGTTGAAGTTACAACTCAGCTCTGAGGCCACTTGAGGCCATAGGCTCACTTTTTGGTGCATCAATAATGCATTTTTCACTGTGCTTTTTGTAACTGTACCATAATGAGGGGCTGGCGATGAAACCTGGTCTGGGCAGGGCATTCACAAGGCTGGGGGAGCCAGAGGGTGACGAGCTCAGGGTGAGCAAGCTGGGGTCTAACAGCTCGATCAGCTCCACATCCTCCTGCAGCAGCACATCTTGGTCCAGAATGCACCTCACCGAATACTGGCCAAACACACAGTCCTGCACAGTAGGGAAAAGCAACTGAAAATGGGCTGAAAGAGAACAAATGCCTTCAAACATTAAAAAAAAAAAAAAAAAAAAAAAAAACAGCAGCAATATTTCGTTTATCTTTTCAGTTCAGTGTCAACATTCCTTTCCAATTTCCATGATAAAAACTTACCAGCTGTTGCTCCACTTTACAACCTGCAGCCTCCGGGTTCATCAAGCTCCATCGCTGCAAGGTGTTAGCCAGCCTCCATAACCACCCACCCTGCCAATTACACACACACGGTAACACGCAACTACAAACCATAAAGGTTTTTAAATTTTATGGAGGATTTACTGGGTGCTAAAGACTGAAACATGATATTCCAGATTAAAATACTTTCCAATAAACACTAAAATGGTCAAGCATTTGGCTTCCTTTAACATTCAAGCAAAGCATTCATCATAGTGATGAAACTAAAACTCTTGGGGTGATCTCTGATCCACAGTGTCTTGATTTAAAACATTAGAGAGATTACATCAAATGCCTTTCTCCAAAAATTTACTCTAATCAATCCATGAGATAAAACAAAAATAAAATAAAACAAATAACTCAGAAACACCGGTTCAAGCTTATGTTTCATCTATAATTGATTACTGTAATGTTTTCTTTTCTGGCTTTCTACACACACATTTTAGCTTCCTTGAGGTCAGATATTACAGTTCTGCTGTTAATATAAAATTCTGAATGGTTGTGTTCCCTTTTGCATGTAGGGGGTGAGTGACAGAGAGAGAGAGGTCTAGACAGGCCCTCAGGCCAGTGCGTATCTGTGGAAACCGCAAAATGAAGAAAAATAAATACATACATTTTAAAAATAGGCCAGTATCAGGAGATTATTGATCATGACTAAGCAGTGTGTATGTATGCTGACCTTCTTTTATGGCTAAAGCATCATTAGTATAGAGGCTGCCATCATACTGATTACCAACTGGAGACTGGGTTTTACTAAACATTCACAAAATAAATAAATGAACCTCAACCGAAAGTGCAAGTGTGCAAAGAAGACCAGTCTTGGCAATCTCCCTCTGAAAAGTAAATTATATGTTGAATGGTCATTTATAATAATTCTGCATTTTATACAACACTTTTATCCAATGTGCTTTACAATGATGCCTCACATTCACCCACATACTAATGGAAGCATGCTGACATGCTGCACCATGCTCAAATGCACCCCAGGAACAATTTAGTGATTACGTTTCTTCCAGTATTTGGCACAGGTAACCACAAAGTTAGCTTTGATAACAGCTAATCAGCTAACTGAAAAGTTATCTTTTATAAAGCTAAATGATAAACCACCCAAACATTTATCGGAAGCTATGGCTAACCGATAACTGGCAACTTTCAAAATTGAGATTTAACACCATGACCACAAACCCAAACAATGAATCACCACTTCTGTCTTTGTGCGCTCTGCCCCCTGCTGGAAGCTCCTGTTTACTACGTATTTTACTCTACCGCAGCAAAAGAAGCCTGACCACCAGGTTGTCACAAAAAAAAAAAAAAAAAAAAAAAAAAATTATTATTCCTTAACAGGATACAGCAGTTCCGCTGTGAGGCAGCGGTCTTGGAAAATAAAGCAGTTTTGACTTATGTTTTTGACTTGCAAATCAAATTATTATGTAGAGAATAACTACACTAATGACAATTCTGTCATTTGTACAAAGTTAAAATATAACACATAACTTTTAATTTTAAATAATGCACTAATTCTGAAGTTTTGTAACAAACACACAGATGGCAAAGGGAGTATGGGTAAAATAGGCTCCGCTAACACTGATTGGTTGACTCATTCATTCTATGTAAAAACAACACGTTAGTGACGTGTGTGTTGTTTTACATATAAATGTGGTTTTGCAAAATATGCCATTTTTTCATATGAAAAAAAAAAACATTTGCAAAAGCCAAAAGTCAAGTTGTGATTAGGCAACCATCTGATATAACCTGATAATACTGCCATGAACACTACTGGCCAGTAGATGGCAGTAGAGACAGTGAAAACTTGCCAAAACAACTATTCCAAATAATCTGTGTCTGCTATGTTTAATCTGCATGGAATTTAATGAATGTAAACCAAATTTCAGACGTCTTGTATATATATTACTCTGGAACAAAGACAACAAACAGTGTTCTAAAGGACAATAACCAGGACATTATAGAGCAAACAGGAAGCGATTGCAGCTCACACTGTTTCCAATTGAAAATAATGGAGACGCAACCTGAGCTTCTTCTGGCATTTTTACATAACACAATAACAACATCTATAAACCCAGAGAATATATACATGAGAGTTTTAGGCACAATATGCAAAGGGTTTAATGCTGTTGTCCATGTGGTGTTGGGGAAAGTGTAGTGACACGGACCCACAACAGGGGGCGCAAATGAACGGACAATGAAAGAGTCAAATATGAACACTTTACTGTTGTGAATGAGCACAACACAGAGGAATGTGAAATTTTACAGACAGTCAATAACAAGGGTGACGTGTGGGCAGGCTCGAGGATAGAAGACGTCTGTCCTGAGATGAACCGGAACCACACGATTTCCTCCGCCACCGAACCCGGAGAATACTGGAGCCGCCAAGTCCCGAGTCCCCAGGTGGCCACCGTCTTCGAAGGTCGGATCTGGTTACTGCTGCAGGGAGCAGAGACAATAAGATATGGGTGTGTGCACACCCAGTAGCAACAACGGTGGGAATGCCACCTCCACCTCTAACACACACTCGTGCAGCTCCTGTCTACCCACTTATCTGGTAGAGGTGTGCAGCGGAGCCGTTGCTGGACACACCGAACGCCGGTCTCACAGACACGGAACACCACAGGAAAACGGCTGCAAAAAAGAGTTCAGACTGATACCCAGTTCACTTTCAAGGCTGAGAATACTACCTGAACGGTTTGACGATATCTCAGCGATGAGGTGGAGATGACGTCCGGGTTTTATGGAGTGAGATGATGAAGCATGAATGAGTGACAGCTGTCAGGAGATAATGAGTGACAGCTGTCACCCCCGGCTGTGTCCGTGGCGGAAGCGCCCTCTCGTGCCTGAAGCCCGCACTTCAGGCAGGGCGCCCTCTAGTGGTGGGCCAGCAGTACCTCCTCTTCTGGCAGCCCACACAACATGTGGAGCCTGATCAGAACGTCTCAAATGCATTTCTTCTGTCATGAACTTTTACAGTACCCATAATGCACTGTGCACACACCATGCCCACACTAAAACCTTTAAAAGTAGTGTAATACTTTAAAATTAAAACATACAGCTGATATTTTTACTTTATAAAACAGACGTGATGTTAATTTAAATAACTTGTCCAAAATAAGTTAGGTTACAATTTTAACCATAAGTTAAAACTGTATGCCTCTGGATGACTTGAGTGATATTGCTGGCTTGTTAGTAGGGAGTCAAGAGAAATGGTCTCATTTTGTTTGTGTTCTGTGACCAGTTCACCTCTGATTGCAGAGGATAGAGCGGTTTCTCCTGAAACTAGCTCTTCGCTGTTTGTAGAAGATAGAACTGTACGTCTGCTACAAAACATTAACAGGTAGGCTCTAAAATCTTTGATATCAGGCTTTAAAATGTTTATTAACTGTTAAAGCTTTATTCACTAAGCTTGCAATAATATGTTAGCGGTCTAAAAATTATCGGACCAAAATTTATCAGAGGCTAATTGATCCAATGATGGTTTTCAAAGTTATCTGAAAAGCTAATACAATAATGAAAATGTTAGCTTTGATAATTAGCGGTTAGCGGAACTGTGCCCACCACTGGGTTCTTCCCCAAATCAAATGGAGGATCCTCTTGTATTGAGCCCATCACTTTTACAAGTTGAACAACACCCCCCCACTTAAACATCATATACAGTCCCTATTAAAACTACTCACATAAAATCCAAACACAAAAGATCAGCTTTCAAAAACAAAACAATTTCATTGTTCAACTTTAAAAGGAAGACATGACTAGTGAAGCAAGAGACAAAACTGTTGTATGCAGAGTTTCTCCAATCATCAAGACTGAAGCTTGTAGTTCTTTCAGCATCTTGATGGCTTCCCTCACTAGCATCCATCATGCACAGATCCTCTGTTTGTGAGGACAACCTGGTCGACACAGATTTACTGCACCATACTCTTGAAGGTACATGCTACAATTGTGCTAGCTGCTACAGCTGCTGCTCAAAGGCACCGGGGAAGTAGAGAAATCTTGTAATGGCAAGAGCTGGCCTCTGGCGGTGCTGTCAACAAAGCTGGGATCCCAGAGAACAAGGTATTTGCCTTTGCTCCAACTTTGCCTGGCCTTCAGGAACCCGGCTGAGGAATGACGAGCCAAAAGCTTTCCTGTCTCATCCAAATCTCTCATCCTCAAACTGCTTAGAATAACAGCACGCCAGAGAGGAAGCATGACGGGTGTGGAAAGTTCCCGAAGCAAGTCGTTTCCCGTCACAGGAGGATGAAGAGAAGGAAAAGAAACAAGTCATGTGCCGATGAGACTGATGTGACCTGTTAATGCAAGCAGTCTTAAAAGTATTATAAATCACAGCACAAATCCTAAGAGCATGCAAACAGAGCATGTGACCTCTATAGTCACCTTTGGCCGAATATTATTAAATCAGAACTGCTTTCTTTCTAAAAAGAAAGTAAATGCAATAACCTGTATTTGTACATATGGAGGCATATCAGGGATATCTTGTCACACGAACGCAAAGCATAGATGATATCCAGAGAACATCACTGTCTGTGGTTGAGGATGTGCCAATACTAGAACTGGGCAACGATTAAAAATTTTAAATCGCTATTAATCACACCGTTATACGCAAAATCCAAAAATGTCGGCATTAATTAATTAATTAATTAATGTGCTAACGCGATAATAACGCGTTAACTTGCCCAGCCCTAGCCAATACGCATCACCATCTGAGTCAATATTCAGATTATTCTCTGAGTGCACACACTGCCCCTGGTCAAAGACACAGACTGTTCATAATCTGTGTGTCTGTGTACACAACTCAAAAATGACTCTTCTGATGGAGTTGCAAATTTAATCAGCTTGAGTTGCAAAACAATAATTTTTTTGAGACGACCTCACAATAGCCAATCAGAAAATGGATAATTCCTTTTCCCCAGATGCCACCATGGTGACCATGGTGGCTTTGCAAAACATGGCGGCTTAGAATTGGAGTTTTTAATATCTCAGTAGCATTTATGACATTAGTTTCTTAGATAAAGGAGGATACTCACATGATGTTTTTGAGAAAAACTGCCTGCAGAATTCAAGCCTCCTTCTGACTCGCCACCCTCCTCCTCCCGCACAGCCGTTGGACATGCCTCAAAGTCTGTGTGCCCGAGATCATGCAGGTACTGGAAAAGAGGAGAATTCTGTAAAGAGAAAGAAAGATAACAAATAAGACAGCATCAGACGGATGGAGTCGTGGACACATGCTACCTTCTGTACCACTGTCCCAAAATGGTGTATCGAACCCACGCCAGACTTAATGAACTCCCAGATTATGAGTCAGCCTGCGTCCGACATTTTGACTTAATGGAAAATTAAAGCACATGAAAGACAATTTAAAGAAGATTGTGAATGTGGTTCAGCTGGCAGAGTAGGTTGTTCAGAAATCACAAGGTCACTGGATTAATACCTGACTGCTTTTTTTGTATTAAAGACATTACATTATTATGCTCATTTCAGTTGATCTTACACAACTTAAACAAAACAAGGCATCCATAGGATAGCAGTGTCTCGATGCCATCAGCTTGACGTCACTACATCGATGACATCAGAGGTCGAATACTTTTCATAGCCCCAGAGTACAGGCGTCTATGCAGAAAGACTGACTTCAACATCTCATATTAGTTTCTGAGATATGGACATTAATGACCTCTGTTCGGACCTTGACATGGCCTGTGCTGCAAAAGGATGGTCCACTCAAATTATCATTAAGTTTGTATTCAATTAATTGATTCAATTTTATAATAGTGCCAACTCACAACATAAGTTGTCCCAAGGCACTTCAGTTTTATTAAAATTGTTCTTTGCATTTAGAGACACTGCTGTAGAAAGACAGACAGACAGACAGACAGACAGGGTCATTACAGAAGCCTCTTTCTACACAGTTCTGAGGCAATAGGCCGTTTTTACTTTCTCAATGCACATGCTCAGTAGTGTGTGAATCTTACGTAAGCATGAGCTCCCGCCTCCACTGTCGGTATGAATTGCATATTCATCCAAAACGCGTATATGTAGCAGTTCTTGTACGTATCTTGTTCCACAGGGAACTGTTCTACTACGATTGCCCACGATCCAAAAAAGTGCTAAAACAGGATGAAATTACTTAATCCGACTTGTCTCCTAACAAGCTAGTTTATAAAACAAATGTAAAGAACTGCGCCCTCTGCCAGAAGTTCAGCCGTTAACAGTTTTTACTGTTTGCAAATGCCTGAAAAATACTGATTTGATGTTTTCTTTTCATGATGATTGGAGAAGGACACTTTAATGTTTTTTGATGGATGAATAGAACATTGTGTTTTTATAGTGTTCTGTACTCTGCCTGACAACGCTTTGTGATGGAAAAGTCCAGTGTTTTTCCGGCTTTCCTCCCAAAAACAACTACTGTGTGTGTGAAGCACATTTGAATTAAGACATTAAATGTAGTTTCACACAATATATTTTTACTGTTGTAATACTGAATGATTTCATGAATAAAGCTGTGACAAAAACGTGAACAGGATTACAGCTGACGGCACCAATGTTATCTACTAAATATTGTCTTATTGTTCTGACTGTCCCATCTGGGACAAGTTTAAGGAACTTTGTCCACCTTTCTTTGGGCAAGTCACAGGCATTTTTCACACATTGGGTTCTTTCACCCTTGAGATGGATCAGGCAGGGGTCCAGTGTAAAACCTCACATTGCTAAATCACTACGGCATCACAACAAGCACAAAGTCTGCACTAACCTGCAGCTCCCTGGCCAAACATTAGTAAACTATTATTGACAAGAGAGCTTTTCTGCAAAGGCTTTGATCCCAAAGACCAACCTTCTTGGGGTTGCTATGTGTAATGCATATATCACTTTTGATAACAATTGTGCCAGTACAAATGAAGTGATCTTGTTCACAAGTGAAGTGCTGTATGACTGACTGACTGACTGACCCACTGGCTGCGCTGTAGGAAAAACTGGAGCTCCGTGCAGACCGGGTGAGATCACTCACCCGCAGGGTTGGGAGGGTTACTTTAAAAATATATTCTGATACAGTTACTAGTTACCTGATGAAAAATGTAGTCAGTAACGTAATCCAAGTACCATAATATTAAAGTAATGTAATTTGATTACTTTCAATTACTTCTGGATTACTCCAATATCAAATATGCTAATACAGACAAACTAAATATAAATAGTCTTGACCACATAGTACAGTTTATTAAGCAAAAATAAAACTTTCTTTTCCATGGCATACTCTGTTTTACTTCACATTATGAATTAAGAGCACCACAATATTGTTTTAAACACACCCAGTGTTCACCTGCTCAATTTTCAACAAAAAATGCCAAACAAATGAAGGATAATGAAAACTCAGGCGTGTGCGGATGAATTTGTAATTAAAAGTGGCAGAACAATATACAAAACAAAAAAAAAAGTCTGCTACTTGTTCAGTAAATTCGCACCATGTTTAACATATCAGTCCACTTATTGAACTTTCAAAATAAGAACAAAAGCATAATGAAAACCATTAAGTAAATCCTGTCAGTAAGGAGGCGTGATCACCATTTTAATTCCGGGCAAGTTAGTGATTTGCGTGCACAGAATTCAAGAAACAGGTGGAATATGCCAGAAAGCTGCGCATGTTGGCAAAGTCACAAACAGAGGAACAAGGGAGACAAGATTTCCTTCCATAAGTAAGTGGTTTTGGTTCTTCTTGTCACTTTGTCCGTGATATTTGGATGATAAACAGCTGTATGTTTCCTGCCGTACCTGTGTCCCCCGATGACACGGACCATTAACTCTTCACTTATGTCTAGTTGATATTTTCCACTGCTAGACCAATGTCTAGTTAAAATACTTGTCGTTAGTGATTAAAATTGTTCGACAAGACTGGGGATTTTTTTAAATTTGCACCTTAAAATAATGAGATTATAATGACCCGCGCTGTGCCGCTCACAGTCACACCCACACATAGAGACGTGTACACACAGGATAATTGTGTAAAAATATAATTTATATATATATATATATATATATATATATATATATATATATATATATACACACACACACACACATATAAATAAATGTATTGTAATGGTTTTAGGAGCTGTGCTGCATTGAACAGCAGCTGCTGCAGCAGGACGCCTCAGCTCAGCAGCTTGAACAGCGCAGATCCATGTAACTTTCAACACTAATATTTGGGAATGTGTGAGTGTCAGAGTAAGTTTAATACTTTCCTGACATAATTTAATGTCATTTAATTTTACTGGCTCGATATCCAGATCAAAATGGCATTTTAACAGGTATTTTGCGAGCATTTTTCTGAGTGTGTTCAGTCGCGAATCTCCATTGAAAATGCATTAACATCCGGGTACTTCATCAATATTTTGCCGGTTAGGAGACGTCATGTCACTGTCCATGAAGGGACGTTTTCGTTTCAAAGAAAAAAAAACAAAATTATATACAGATATCATAAAATGCATTAAAATTGTAATCCTGCAAACTAATCCCAATTTTTACTAAATATACCTGTAATCTGAATACATCTTTTTTCTGTTACTATAACGGAATACAGTTACCTTTTTTTGGATCCTAATTACGTAATGCCGTTACATGTATTCCGTTACTCCCCAAGCCTGCTCACAAGGTCTGCACACAGATTTCTGTGGCCACTCCAAACAAACAGGCACAGTTGAAATAACAAAACAGAATTAATAGAATAAATCAAGAGAAAGTAATCATTAGTTGCAGGTGTAATTTATGGCCTATTTACATATAAAGAAAAAAAAAAGTAACTGGCCCCCACACTGAACCCTGAGGCACTGTCTTTAGGGCCAGATCGGAAATCAATGTGGGCAGTCATAATGTGCATCCTGACAGTGGATCAAATCAGAAAAGAACTGCTCAGATGTCTGTCATCTTAGCACAACGAATTCTGAAAAAAGCAGTTAGATGAGGGCTTGTTACTCACGCGCATTGTCAGATGAAGTGGCACTACGTGTTGTCATCACGCAGCTAGCTGCTGTGTTTTTTTCCACAGGTCATCCCCACCCACCTATAATCTGCAGCCCACTAAAAGCCGTCTCATGACCACCAAAGCTGCTTACAGCAGAAACATTAAAAACCAACCAAACAAATGTCTGGTGGCCTTGTTTCACTTGTGCAAATTGGCGCTTTTATATTATGAAAAGCTAGCATAGCCACTAGCTCTTTAAGCTTTTAGCTAACAGCTGTTCCACGAGACCTCAGCTAAAAACAACACATAAGTAGCGATAATAAAAACAATAAAACGCCTCATTACAAACCTCAAACACGACATCTTCATCAAGCTCCTCAGTCATTGCTCTCCGCCATTCACTCCCAGCCAGTTCTGCATTCTGAAGCTGGAGACAACAGCAGTTGAAGTGAAGTTGGTCGAGCCGGTTGCTATGCTTCAATTCAAACTACAATTCCCATGAGCAGGTTGCAGATATTTTTTTAATGTAACTTTATTGAAACACAGCAAACAAGCAATGTTCTCGAATCTAGTGATGAAGACCTAGAACTAATTTGCTTAAGTAAATAGACATATGTTACAATAATAATAAGCATAAATACAAATCACACTATAAAATACATGTAAAGACTGTAAACTACCATCATTTGATCACCAAGCAAAAAAGAAGGAATGAAAAACTATATAAAAAATTGAAACATTAAGTTAAAAAAAAACATTATTAACTATCGGCAGCCAAGAACAGAAAAGTCTTCAGATTTAAAAGCCTCAGTCAAATGTAACTGCTTGATTTCAGCCGGGCTAATATTGTGTAGATTTATTTCACATTTATCTGTTGCTTATGTAGAAATCTCTGTGGTTTGATCTGAAATACCTTTGTCACCAGAATCAGAATCAGAATTGCCTTTATTTGCCAAGTATTGCCAAGGAATTTGACTCTGGTTTGAACTGTACTCTCTCTGTACCAGCATGTATAAATATACACTAAATAATTCATAATAAAAATGTGCAAATAAAATATGCAATAAAAAATATGTGCAAATGAGAAAGAGACAAACGGATTGAAGTTGTACATGAGGAATATGAATAGTAATGGTATATGAGTTTTTTGGCAGGTTAACTTGTTTATCAGTGTGACGGCCTGTTGAAAGAAACTGTTCCTGTGTCTGGTTGTTCTGACATACAGAGCTCTGTAACGTCATCCGGGGGGAGTTTAAACAGGGTGTCTCTAGGGTGGGATGGGTCTGCAGAGATGTTACCAGCTTGCTTCCTGGTCCTGCCCCGGTATAAGTCCTCGATGGAGGGCAGGCTGGCTCCGATGTTTTTTTCCTCAGACCTGACAGTTGGTTGAAGTCTGTGCCTGTTGTGTTTGAAGGCAGAGGGAAACTAAACAGAGATGGAGATGCACAGGACAGACTGGATGATGGATGTGTAGAAGATGGTGAGAAGTTCCTGGGGTAAGTTGAACTTCCTGAGCTGTCAGAGGAAGTATATCCTTGCGGTGCCTTTTCCTGATGGAGTCTCTGTGGGAGATCCACTCCAGATCTTGCGAGAAAGTGGATTCCAGGAACCGAAAAGTGTCCACAATAGGCACAGTGTTGTTAAGGATGGGGGGGGGGATAGTGGGTTCCTCCTGAAGACCATTATGATCTCCACAGTCTTGAGCAGGTTCAGCTCCATGTCATTCTGATCACACCAGAGGACCAACTGTTCCACCTGCTGTCTGTGTGCAGCCTCATCACCATCCTGGATGAGTCCAGTGATGGTGGTGTCATCCACAAACTTCATGAGTTTAACAGAGGGGTTCCCTGAGGTAGTCGTTTGTATAGAGGGGGAAGAGCGGTGGGGAGGGCACACACCCCTGAGGGGCACCAGCGCTGATTGTCCTTGTGCAGGATGTGATGCTCCCAAGCCTCACCTGTTGTGTCCTGTCCATCAGGAAGTTGGAGATCCACTGACAGGTGGGAGCTGGCACAGAGAGGTTGGAGAGTTTGACACATACTGATGTTCTGCACAATGAATACATAATAATGAACAGAGTTATTCAGTTACTAAGAGTAAATTTGTTGTACTTATTGTAAACAAACAAACAAAAATGTTCACCATCCGCTGTTTTCTGTTTTTGTACTCTGCCAAAATAATGTCCTTCAGGATAAATAAAGTGTCTCTTATCTTGTAGACACCTTATCTCATACACTCAACAAAAATATAAACGCAACACTTTTGTTTTTGCTCCCATTTTGTATGAGTTGAACTCAAAGATCTAAAACTTTTTCCACATACACAATATCACCATTTCCCTCAAATATTGTTCACAAACCAGTCTAAATCTGTGATAGTGAGCACTTCTCCTTTGCTGAGATAATCCATCCCACCTCACAGGTGTGCCATATCAAGATGCTGATTAGACACCATGATTAGTGCACAGGTGTGCCTTAGACTGCCCACAATAAAAGGCCACTCTGAAAGGTGTAGTTTTGTTTTATTGGGGGGGGATACCAGTCAGTATCTGGTGTGACCACCATTTGCCTCATGCAGTGCAACACATCTCCTTTGCATAGAGTTGATCAGGTTGTCAATTGTGGCCTGTGGAATGTTGGTCCACTCCTCTTCAATGGCTGTGCAAAGTTGCTGGATATTGGCAGGAACTGGTACACGCTGTCGTATACGCCGGTCCAGAGCATCCCAAACATGCTCAATGGGTGACATGTCCGGTGAGTATGCCGGCCATGCAAGAACTGGGACATTTTCAGCTTCCAAGAATTGTTTACAGATCCTTGCAACATGGGGCCGTGCATTATCCTGCTGCAACATGAGGTGATGTTCTTGGATGTATGGCACAACAATGGGCCTCAGGATCTCGTCACAGTATCTCTGTGCATTCAAAATGCCATCAATAAAATGCACCTGTGTTCTTCGTCCATAACAGACGCCTGCCCATACCATAAACCCACCGCCACCATGGGCCACTCGATCCACAACATTTACATCAGAAAACCGCTCACCCACACGACGCCACACACGCTGTCTGCCATCTGCCCTGAACAGTGTGAACCGGGATTCGTCCGTGAAGAGAACGCCTCTCCAACGTGCCAAACGCCAACGAATGTGAGCATTTTCCCACTCAAGTCGGTTACGACGACGAACTGGAGTCAGGTCGAGACCCCGATGAGGACGACGAGCATGCAGATGAGCTTCCCTGAGACGGTTTCTGACAGTTTGTGCAGAAATTCTTTGGTTATGCAAACCGATTGTTTCAGCAGCTGTCCGAGTGGCTGGTCTCAGACGATCTTGGAGGTGAACATGCTGGATGTGGATGTCCTGGGCTGGTGTGGTTACACGTGGTCTGTTGGTTGGATGTACTGCCAAATTCTCTGAAACGCCTTTGGAGACGGCTTATGGTAGAGAAATGAACATTCAATACACGAGCAACAGCTCTGGTTGACATTCCTGCTGTCAGCATGCCAACTGCACGCTCCCTCAAATCCTGCGACATCTGTGGCATTGTGCTGTGTGATAAAACTGCACCTTTCAGAGTGGCCTTTTATTGTGGGCAGTCTAAGGCACACCTGTGCACTAATCATGGTGTCTAATCAGCATCTTGATATGGCACACCTGTGAGGTGGGATGGATTATCTCAGCAAAGGAGAAGTGCTCACTATCACACATTTAGACTGGTTTGTGAACAATATTTGAGGGAAATGGTGATATTGTGTATGTGGAAAAAGTTTTAGATCTTTGAGTTCATCTCATACAAAATGGGAGCAAAACCAAAAGTGTTGCGTTTATATTTTTGTTGAGTGTAATTATGAGATAAGGTGTCTATTGTTTTAATCCAGTGAAAAAATTGTGCTTGGGTGACCTTGTATCAGATTTGTATATTCGCAATACGCGAGCTATCTGCACATGCACAAAAAATAGGAAGTTTGTTCTGTGCTGAATTTACCTTTTATGTGTACAGAAAGAGCTGGTTTTAATTTATGTAAACTTGATTTTAGTCTGTATGCAAAAAGGGTAAAGTCAGTACATAACAAACTCCCTGTTTTTCGCTAATGTGCAGATAGTGAATATAGAAATCTGGTACGGGGGTAATCTCAGTTTGTAACACCTTGTTTCAGACCTCTATAACATATGTGATATGTCACAAGAGTTTTTATGTGGAGTTTATATATATAGATAGATAGATAGATAGATAGATAGATAGATAGATAGATAGATAGATAGATAGATAGATAGATAGATAGATAGATAGATAGATAGACACAGAGAGAGAGACTTAGTGGATAGCACCGTTGCCTCACAGCAAGAAGGTCATGGGATTGATTCTGACCTGTGTTCTTTCTGTGTGGAGTTTGTGTGTTCTTTCCGTGTTTGCGTGGGTTTCCTCCAGGTGCTCCAGCTTCCTCCCACATCCAAAGGACATGCAGGTTAGAAGGACTGGAAACTTTAAACTGTCTGTAGGAGTGAATGTGTTTGCTTGTCTGTGTGTGTCCCTGTGACAGACTGGCGTCCTGTCCCATCTCACGCCCTGTGACTGCTGGGATAGGCTCCAGCCCCTGTGACCCTTAATCGGGGTATAGAAAATGGGTGAATGGGTATTTGGAGAGGGGACTGTGTATCACCTTGGTGTCTGTAGCAGCTGCCCTCTGCGTTGTGTTGTTATGACTCCGCCCATTCGCTCCCCTCGGGACGCAAACTCACGATCTCCAGCATGGGAGTCGGACTCTCTAACCAGAAGGCTAAAACCCAGGGCTCTGGCCTTGTGACCAGAGAATCCTTTTGAGCTGTTGGGAGTGAGGTTTACTAACTACATCTGCACAGCGACACCTGCTGGCCTCCGTTACATATCTATGGGGAGTTTTTTGCTCTAAATTTTAATAATTGTCTTTACACCTGGTAACCTACTGTAAGGTTGCTGAAAATATATATCATATGACCCCTTTAAGTATTATTAAATATTAAGCGTATGCATTAAATAATACATTTTTTAATTATTAGAGTGATAAAACATTATTTTTGTAAATCTCCTGCAGTTTATCAGAAAATCAGGTTGTATTTGATTACGTTTGACACTGAAACGATTTCACAGTTTTTATTGATTGATCACGAACAATTCTATTTGTGTTAAAATTATAAAGACAGAGAAGTGCACTGCCCTCCCTCCCATCAGAGCGCCTCTAGTGGCCATGAGGCTGTAGTCCAACCGCGACAACAGCCAAGCAGCAAGGAAACAGGTTTGTCAAGTTAGCGACAACCAGCCAGTTAACTACTGAAAATGAGTCCATTATACCTTCAAAATAAAAAATCACGAAGTCATTGTGATATAAAAACAAATAATTACAATTAAGTTGAATGTCAATATAAATTTAAATTAACTTTTATGTTCTCACATAGATTTTGAGTTACAAAAAAATTTCAAAAGAGTTTTAAGTCAGTAATATATTTATATTACAAAGTCAGAACCGGTTATATGCTTTTTTATCGTATCTTACTTGACGTGTTTAGGAAAAGCACTGTGGCTGAAAACTTATGGAAAAGTGGGAAAAGTAACAAGCGTAAAAATGTATACGAACATCCTACTGGCAGGATAAAAAATAACACCGGTGATCTGGAGTTTTTTCCCCTGGAGTGATCTTCAAGGCGACGATGGTGTCAAAAAAAGGGAAAACGCAGATTTTCATGGAGATCCATTGAAAGTAAAATAACTCATGGAGAAGGGAGCAAGTCGGGAGTCATGAGCGCAGGTTTGTTTCGTTTGACGAGGGAGCTAGCTTCACTTAGCTTACTGCGGCTAACTAAAGCCAAAAAAAGAGCAAAGTGCTCACTTCGTCCTGTAAAACCCAGAGTTAATTATAAGGGGTTTTTTTTCCTTAGTAAGAGTTCTTAAATACTATAAAGGCGGACAGGCTGTCAGTGCTTTGTAAAAAGTGATAATCCAAATTTCCTTTTTGTGTTTGCTAACAGTGAAACATCCTTTGTCTGAAAACATCTGCCAAACTGAATAACTCCGTTTTTATATGGAATTACGAGCATTGTTTGAAGAAGGTGGTTGTCTAGAAAACAGCTTCCATGAAAATCTAAAATAAAAGCGTTATTGTCTCCCATTTTTTGATTTTTAGATGCAATTTCTTGCATATTAAGGTAAATTCCACTAAAATGCACTTGATCAAGTCATTTCAAGAAAATCAAGCAAAAAAAAAAAAACATCTATAACGGTGCACTTTGTAGCTTTAAGTGTTTTTTAAAGGGTAATTGGTATATGACATGCATGGAGAATGTATTAAATAATAATTAGGGTTTATGGTTATGTTTAGACCTCCAAAAAAAAAAAAAAAAAAAAAAAAAAAAAAAAAAAAATATATATATATATATATATATACCATGAAAACATGTCATTTGGCTGCAAACTGGGATTGTCTGAGGCAGTGTTTTGTGCTTTTTTTTTTTATTCCTATGAATAATTTCCCCTTGAGCATGATACCAGCTAGGCTTGGACTGAGTGATCTTCCCAGACTGAGCAGGATGAATTGGGGATGAAGAGGTTGGAAACATCATCTTGATGACTCCACTTCTCCTGTTGTCAGCCAGCCAGAATTGTCTGCCACTTAAACGGAAAATATGGCCTCCATTCATGGCTTTTCTTTAATTAGTACAAACAAACACTCTTTCAGTTAACCTGTGTTTTGCAAGGGATTCATTATATTCTGTGACATCTTTTACTGATTATATTGTCTTCCCGAAATTCACCAACCCATATCTTTGAAATTAATTTTTAAAAATGCAGCTCTAACATTAATGCAAAATGCATTGTATGTATAGAAATAATTTACATTTTTTTTATATTAGCTTGTGGTTTAAAATAATATGCAATATTAAATTTTACCCTCTGATGCTTTTCATAGACTACTATGTGGAAATGGTGGCATCAAGGTTGGAGACACAGGTTTATGACCGGGGAGTTATGCGTTCAATCCCTGACGACACTGAAAAAAAAATCACTGGTGTCCTTGAGCACCTCTGTGTTGCTCCCAGTGTGCAGATGAGTGTCTTGCAACACTCAGTGTGTGTGTGTCTGTGGATGTGAGGCATCATAGCAAAGCACTTTGATTGTCTACATAAGATGGACAAACTCTGGAGAAATAGTCTGTTTACCATGTGATTGAATAAAAAAATCTTTTCTCACACTCCCCCCTATTTCATCCATGGGCCAAACAGGTTTTTGATACCTCTTAAATGGACAAAACAACACTTACAATCCAACCTCAGTATACCACAGCCTACATGGCCTATGGTGACCTTCCCAGAGTGGCAGCTGTAGCCAAGTAGGGGTCACTGAATAACTCTATATCATTTGATCATAGAGAATCCAAACTACAACTTATTGGAATGTTTATCATTAGATAAATAATGTGGTATAATTTTCTTTGTGATTGAAATATTCTTAAATGTTGACCCCTGTGTCATCCTTCATTGGACTGGACTGCACTGATATAGCGCTTTTTCATCTGAATCAGAAGCTCAAAACACTTTACAGTGATGCCTCACATTAACCCACTCACACACCAATGTCAAGATGTTGCAATGCAAGGTGCTCACTACACACCAGGAGAAACTTGGGGATTTAGGATCTTGGCCAAGGGCCCTTAGTGATTTTCTGGGCTGACAGAGGTTTGAACCGGGGATCCTCTGGTCTCAAGTCCACTGCTCAAGACCATCACTTCCCCATTAACCCTTACCTGACCCTAGCTGCCACCCAGGGGTGGTCATCATACATTTTTGTGGAGGCCATAGTTGACTGATGCTGGATTGTAAGTGTTGTTTAGTCCATTTATATGGCATTGATCAGGTCAAAATGGCTTCGAGCTCATAGACGACCTCTGGTGGTGTGTATTTCTCTTAAGTTCAGGCTCCTCTTCCGAAGGCATGGGAATTTCATATGAAAAAATAGATCAGCTCTCTCATGTGCCTTCTGGCAAACTAGCTGCAATTTCATGTCTTTTTTATTTCATACCATTACAGTTGTCTTTATTTTGATAAGAGGAAAAGTCTTCTAGTGGTGTAGGATGGGTTATTGCCTGCTGACTCTAAATAATCTTTCTCTTCCCTCTTTTCCTTGTGTAGCTGTGAAGAAGCCTCCATTAGCTCCCAAGCCTAAACTCCCTGTTAACACCACCAAAGCCTCTCCCCCACCGATCGCTCCAAAACCAGGACTTCACTCCCAGTCTATCATCATCTCCCAGTCTTTTCCTGGTACTCTGAACAGAATCAAACCAGCTGTTGCCCCCAAACCATGCATCCCCAAATCTGTAGTCTGTTCTCGTCCTGCTTCACCACCTAAACCCAGTGGAGTCTTTATCCATTCTCAGAAACACAAGGAGGGTTTAGATGACAATCACATACTTCTTATTTCCAAAAATGGGATTTTATCTGAAACTAGCAACCATGAATTGGAATACATCATTCCCAGCTGCTCCTGCAGGCTCCAGGACTGTTCCCAGTGTGAGCATTTGGAAAATGGAAATGCAGCTGGGACTGAGAGCGAGTTGCACAAAAACCAGTTGCAGAATGGAATTTCTCCTGAAGGATATGATTTTAGAGGGACACAACCACAGGAAAAAGCAGAAATCCAGGAAGATGGAGCATCTTTAGAGAAGGACAATGGTGAGGAGATAAGTAAAAATTTCAATCCCAAGCCCAGAAACAAACCTCAAAGACAGAGACACTTGGTAACCAAAGAAGCACATAGACCCGATGAGCAGACAGAGTGCAGTTTGGGACAATCTTTTGCTTTTGGTGAACTCGAAGTTGGAGAAAATCATCTGCAAATTGAGGCCCATAATACGGAGTTAAAGGACAACAACTGTAAATCTGTTTGGGATGTTGTAGGAAGCAACATTGTCTCTCCAAATCCGACTGTTCTTGATTTACCATTTACACTTCCATCCCCAGAGTTGTTGAAGGAAGAAAGTGAACGCAGCATAGCCAGTCCTGCCAGGTTATTCCCTGATCTGAAGGTCCCTGCTCCTCCAAGTAAGCCTCTTCCAGTCCCTCACCCACGTAAACTTAAGAAGCCAACTCTTGTGAGGCAGAATGGCGTGGAGGGCGGTGCCTTTGATCTCATACCAGAGGAGCAAAAGAAGAGGCTTGAGACAAGGGATGAGGAGGAGAAACTGAGTGTAGCTGGTCTGTCACTCAGTTTGGACAGTGATGAACTCAAAGATGGTGGAAGTACAAGGCCTCTATCCCAACAAGACATCTGTACAGTAGAGCCCAACACACCTGTTCCCCCTCTTCGGCAGACATCCCTGTCTTCCCATCTCTATAGGACAATCCCTGTGCCCCCTTTACTTGGCAGAGACACCTCCCACTCCTTAGACCTCCTCTCCCAATCTGACCCACTGCACCATGATGGCAAAAAAGAAGGCAAGGTGCACCAAGTGAGAGAGGATGAAGAAGACGGGTACGGTGACTTTGAGCTTTACCCGATTACCCACAGCCTCCCCAAACAGCTCAGACTCGGTTGCCATCCATCCTTGTCCAACACAAAGAAGGCCTTTTCTGCTGAGGATCAGCAATCACCAATGACACCACCTAGAAAGCCTCAGAGACACAGTTTACCAGCTCCCCCTCCCCCCTCCATTATCCCTCCTGCACCTCCACATGGTAACATACCAATGAGGGCGCTACCTGCACCACCCACAGAGAAAACAACTTGGCGCTTTTCCCGGCCCTCCGTGACATTCTTCAGTCGCCAGATGCCCACCAGGAGCAGTGTCCCCCCAAAAAGTCGAGCACCAGTGTTGGGGGGCAAGCAAAGGGCACAATCCTTCTCCGCAGCCGACCTTGCCACCAGATCTGATACGCAAAAGAGGGGTCTGTCTTTTCGGAAGCTTCTGGAGCTCAGGCTGCCTGTCAAGATGCTGCCAAAATTGTTAACCAAAGGAGCGCAGTCTCTGGACTGTACCAGTGTGGAGTCCAACCGGAGAGATAGAAGAATGGAGCGACCCAAAAGCTGCATAGGAGAGTCTGAGTATACTGGAGAAGGAGAGGGATCAGTGGAGTATGAGAACGTTCCACTCTATGAGGAGATTCCAGAATACATGAACCTGCCATTTCATAGTGCGAGGCTGGGGTGGCCACATGATCTGGATTCTCCTGATTCAGATGTTTATGAGGTGCAGGATCCCTATCACAAATGTCATGACCTTGAGTATGAAAGGTGAGGTTTGTAGTTGTACGTTTTTCTTGTTACCTCCTTGATTGAGTTTGCTTTCAGCCATGTTTGTTTGTTTGTTTGTTTCTTTGTTAGCAGTAATACTCAAAATATTTTTAGTCAGTGTTCACAGACCTTTGGAGAGAAAACCCTTATATTTCAGATCTCAGTGTATATTCTGTATCATTTGTATTTTTTGATTACTTGGGATTAAGTTCTTTATCAGATTTCTGCCAAAGTCCATAAAATTTGTGAGCTAAATATTACTGGCTCCACTGCCAGAAGGTGCCCTGCTTCACCTTGTCAGCCATTATGTTTTCTTTGCCGTGAAAACCCACAAGGCTCATGCAAGCTACATATGCAGTGACGTAATAATTCTGCACAGTTTCAGCTGCAACATAAATTCCATTATTGCCTGAAAACAATAACATTTATCATGATGAAGAGAAGCAAGATGTTTTTCTGCTTGTAGTCATCAACGATTTGGCCAACTATTCATTGCTCATGAAGATGTGTGATGTGGTCTTCACCCGTGTGAGTTAGCAACCAATCAGTGTAGAGGTCCACACAGTGTTTTTTTAGGGCTGCTCAGGGGGACATCACCAGGTGCAGGGACTTAACTCTGCCAAAAAAAGCCCCAAAGATCTTCCTGTGCTGGAGATGCATGCAAAGGTGTCTGACTTCCTAAAATACCAAACAAAGCAACATGGATCATTTGGCCAACAGTGTCAGGCTGTGAACCCATACAGTTGCACTGTAAAGTTCCTCATCTGGGAACATCTTTGTGCAGCAGGTTGCACACTTGACCTCGGTAGTTTGGATGTACAACAGTGGGAAAGTTGGCCTTTGAGCACATGGCATTGAATTTGAATAGAGCATTGATGTGCAGCAAGTCGTTCTATTTTCCTGTGGGTTATTTTCAGTGGCCATGGCAGGAAATGTTTGAGAATTGCAAAAACGCCACACACAGCTCTCTAGAACAGGGAAAATAAACCTGCAGCAACCACGAGCTGCTGCCGCCCGCCCTCGCACTCTTCTTAACCTCGGCATTGCATTTTTCCTCCCCTTCATTATGTTAGAGAATTTCTGAAAAGACTTTTTCCTCCTCCAGGTAAATGAATAAGTGAACAAACTATTCATAGTAGCCCATGGGCCAAGCAGGTTTTCGGCACCACTTAAGATGGCAAAACAAAACTTACAATCCAGCCTCAGTATATGAGGAGTGATTGAGAAGTTTTGAACTGGACCCAGAAAAAGTAGGGTGTGGTTCTCCATTTTTTGCATTCTGAGAAACCATCATTGAGTCAAAATTTCACACATTCTCAAGAAATGTTGGTTTTTCAGAATGCAAACATGGAGAACCACGCCCTACTTTTTCTTGGTCCGGCTCAAAGCATCTCAGTCACCCCTTGGACCGTGGCTTACACAAAAATGTATGGTGACCATCCCAGGATGGTAGCTGTGCCCAAGTTGGTGACAATGAAGAAATACACAGGACTCAAAATTTATAAATGCATCAATCATATTTAAAAGTATACCACATTATTTGTCTCATCATAAAGATTCCAAAAATGTACAGTTTGGACTTTCTGTGACTGAATGTTATGGAGTAAAAACAGGAAAAATGGTGACAAACTGACAATTTCAGTTTGTATAGGCGTCAAAAGTTAAAGTTACTCCAATTTTGGTAAAAAGTGATTCAAATTATTGGTTGCCCATCTGTTATGCTTAGTTATCATGTTATTTTGTAGCATACTGTATGTCATAGAATCCAATGGACATGGACCTTGTTTGACCTTTTATATTGAAGACCAAACATTCAACATGGTCAAAACTATTCCATTTATTAATCCTATTGCACCTCCTTGAACTTTTATTTTTCTTTTAATTTGGACAAAACAAAGTCTACCAAGCAAATAAAAGCAAGCAAAACAAGAGCAATCAGAGATATCTGACACCCGCCATGGGGTTGACAAGGATTCAAAATAACAGATATGTGATTCACATTGTGACCCAGATTTTACCTGGATCCGAGTTCCACAACACAATGCAATAACTGCCTACTGATCCAGAACGGTCTGACTGATTTAAGATGCTGCAATCTGATATTTAATTCACAAGCTGAAACAAAATAGTGTCTTGCTAATCTTGGTTTGACATTGTGATGTCGTGTCTTTCTGCTGCAGAACCTGCATGTTGATCCGGATCACTCCCAACATCCAACACTAACAGGGTCTTCCTTTGTGCAGTAGCCACAAGATTCATCAAGCAGATTTGTGATGGTCCTCGAAATGGTGAAAATTTAAGAAATGGTCCAGAATTGGATCTTGATCCCAATCCACTCCAAAATTTAATGGAGTCTTCCATGCCCTAATATCTATCTGTGGTGAAAATTTTGTCTAAATCGGGGGCATGCAGCGAGGGCCAAGACACTGCAGGATTTCCTTGCAACCAAACACCTCAGCAGGTGGATTGCTGATGAGCTTCTCCCCTGAACATAAACATCTGATCATCAATGAAATCATCTGCTGAGGTAATTGGTAGTAAGGAAAACCTGTAGTGTCTCAGCCCTTCGTGGCACACATGATTGCCCGCCCCTGGTCTAAATCCATGCAGTATTTTTGACGTAATCCTTCAAAGCCTGTATAAAGTGCAATCTTGATCCAGAAATCTTGATCAAGAATCCAGATCCAGGTCACCTCCAAAATTTCACGGAGTCTTCCATGGCCTCATCTGTCTATGGTGAAAATTTCATCAAAATCTGTGCAGTAATTTTGACAGAATCCTGCTAAAAGGCAGACAGACAAACGAATGCCAATGATTTTATTATGTCCTAGGCAGACATAATTAGTTTTGTCAACTAAATGCCACAAATTGTGAAATGATTGTGAGTTGAACTGCTGAGGGATCATTAAAAGGTACGGCTAGCACTGTCCCACCAGTTACATCATCATGTTCACCCGATTAAAATTTCATTGAGTCAGTGTTTAGTTTTTTTAGGAAGCAGACTCAACAAGATCAGGAACCCTCCAAATTGGTGTAGTTCCTATTTACACTTTTATGATGGAGGAATGCTAAGTGATGAGGTCAAAGTCCAGTTAACTGGTCCGGTGGTGTGAAATCAGCCATTAAAACTGTAAAAAAGCAGAGTGCGTCTTAATTCTGTCTGGTATGCAGAGTGGTTGGCAGGGTGTTTGTGAGGGATTGTTGGTGTTTTTCAGGCCTGTTAAGATTAGTGGCACTCTGTGCCAGATGGAGCACGATTGAATGCTGAAGTACAGACAAAACAGGAGATTGACAGAAATGGGAAGAAGAGCTGATTGCTTAGAGAGTTTGTGTTTTAGTACGTAAAACAGCTGAGGGATACCTATGAATAGAAGAAAATATGGGAATGTTGACTTTTGCAGATGAGAGTGAAGAATGCAGGTCTTGTGTTTTTCCATTCCAGTGCTTGTCTTAAGCCTAAGGACTCACCCATGTAGTTGAGCCACTGTTGGCGGCCTTATAACTGCATGTCAGCAGCAGCACAAATTATTGTCATTGCTCGTGTATGTGTGTGCAAAATAACTTGGAAAAGGGTGAGCAGAAGTTGGTAGGAACATTCTTTGGATGAGCATGTTCACATTTGAATATCTGAGCAGATCAGATCAAAGGTCAGGTTGGGAGGTCCTGCAACTTATACTCTGGTGCGACTTGTATCCCCAAAAAATCATGAGTTCAATAATAATAATAATAATAATAATAATAATAGTGGTTTGTATAGGCCTTTCCCAGGCCAGGAATCACAGCAGTAAACACAATAAACTCCAATAATAAAAGAAGAAATGCCAGTAATAAAAGTACACAACAGTGCACAAAATTCCAAATTCAAGAGCTGATTTATGGTTGGCGTCATACCTGACCAGTTGTTCTCACTGTGCGTTTTGTACAGTAACACTACCTAACCTCTACTACTCTAACCTTAGTGACATGAAATTTGGGGTTGCACACGGGTCTGTCTTAGGCTCCTGCTTTTCTCCCTTTATATAGCACCCCTTGGGCACATATTGTGGTGTTTTGGGATTACTTTTCACTGCTATACTCAGTTATACATGCCGATAATAATCAGTAATCTCATTCACATAAAATCCTTAGAAGATTGCCCTGCATCAGTGAGAAGTTGGATGTCTAGAAACTTCCTACTTTTAAACCCTGGTAAGACTGAAATGATGGTTCTTGGTCCAGTGAGACATCGGCATCAATTTGATCAGTTAATGCTTAGCCTAGGCTTGCGTGTCATACATCACACTGACAAAGTGAGGAACCTTGGGGTAATTTTTGATCCTACATTGTTCTTTGACCTCCACATTAGAGATATTATGAGGACTGCTTTCTTCCACCTGCGAAATATAGCGATGATTCGTCCCATCCTGTCTATGGCTGATGCTGAGACCCTGATCCATGCATTTATCTCTTCTAGATTGGTCTACTGCAATGTTCTATTTTCTGGTTTACCGCAGTCTAGCATTAGGACTCTCCAATTGGTTCAAAATGCTGCAGCCAGACTTTTGACACGAAGCAGAAAGTTTGACCACATTACACCCATTTTGGCGTCTCTTCACTGGCTTCCTGTCCCAGTGACATCAGATTTTAAGGTTCTGCTACTAACCTATGAAAATGTTCCCCGACTGGCACCTCCCGACTTAATCCTGGTTCACACGGAAAGATAATTAGGCCGATATTGGACCCTCTCTTCCCCTTCCAACAGTCTTAAGGACGCCCCAACAATCATGATGACGCTAAAGATAATCTTATCAGATATTCCTGCAGTGTGTGGTGTGTTCAGAGCGCTCTGATCTGCTCGGAAGGACGTTAGGGGCACTCTGATCGCGAATCGGGGATATTCAACATGTTGGATTGTCTTGGCCTGATATCGCAGCATGTGCTGTGTCCCCCCACCACAAACGTGCACACAGCCTGCAGAATGTGACGTGTAGCCGATCAGAAAGCGAGGTGACGGACGCACGGAGTGGAAAATAAAATCAAAACAGCTGTTCTGACTTACCAGAAAGTCTGGTGGTCGTGCTGTCTCCACTCCTTTAAAGAACTCCTTTTCTTTTCTTTTTGTATAATTTTTTTCCCCTCGGTTTTAAATAGTCCACAAACTATCTCCATCTGTTTACTCTGAAGTCACGTTTAATCTCGAGAGATTTTTCAAGTTTTCCTGTCTGACCTGGGAATGCTCGTGTGTGAAATCTGTTCATGTGTGGTATGTTGACTTCACTGTGTGGCTGAACACTACATACTGTATGACCAAACCTTTTAGATCTATAATTTTTTTTTATCTCCACGTGTGTGGTCTCTCAGGTTTTGGAAACCTACAGATAATTTTAAAATCCTGCCGTGTGAACCAGGCTGGGCCTGGGCTCTGCGTTCTCAGGGTGCAGGACTACTTTGTGTCCCTTAGGTGAATAAGAAGTCTGTGGGTCACAGAGCTTTCGCTTATCGTGCCCCTGTTCTGTAGAATGATCTCCCTGCATCAATAAAACAGTCAGATTCTGTGGAGACTTTTAAGTCCAGACTTAAGACGCACTTATTTTCCCTTTCATATGTCTAGCATACTGGTACAGTTTTGTTTTACACTTTTTACTCTTAATTCATTTTATTAGTAATTGGAGCGTGCTGCGGCCTCAACTTTACCTAAATTCTGGGTCTTTTAGTGAAGTTTAGGGCTAGTGGCCGGCGATCACCTTAGTATTTCTTCTGTTTTTCTTGTTTAATGCTGACAAATTATACAGTATTTGTTGTCTTTCTGATGCCTGATTCTGTTTTTTCTCTCTGTTTGAGGTGCAGCTCCATGTAGAGATGGGTGTGGTGTCTGTTTCTCTAACCCTCCTGTTCTGTGCACTGGCAACATTTCCTCTATATTTGTTTTGTGAATTGTTTTGTAATTTGTGTCTGTATCATAGTCCAAGCAGAGGGTCACCCCTTTGAGTCTGGTCTGCTTGAGGTTTCTTCCTCAAATCATCAGAGGGTGTTTTCTTACCACTGTCGCCTGTATTCTTGCTCTGGGGGTTAGTAAGGTTAGACCTTACTTGTGTGAAATGCCTTGAGGCAACTTTGTTGTGATTTGGTGCTATATAAATGAAAACTAATTGATATTGATTAAAAACTCAGATTGACTCGCATTTTATTGTACTGTTTGTAATGCAGTGGACCAGTAATCTGTGTCCACCCAATGATTTATTTTGCCTGAACTGTCAAAAAAAAATCAAAAAAAAAAAATCCAATTTATTCTCCAACATATTTTGTTTGTCCAGCTTGCTTATTTAGCTTGCTTTTTTAATTTAACTGACCTTGTATTCTACACCGCAAGCTGAAGGCTTCCTGCTTAAATCCACTGTTCTCCATGTTGCTGTGTGCCACCAATCCGAGTCTGTCTGCTGAGTTCTTTTGTCTAAAGTGTGTCAAATAGCTGCTAGTATGTTGTCCATTGCATGTTTATTTGTCCTTCTTGCTTATTTTTGGAATTGAAAAGTCCATATATTAAGTTACAGCACAGGCTGTGGTGTGCACATGTGCTACGCTGAATTCCTGTCTGTTGTTTAACTTCCCCCCTCAGGAAATGCTGTGTTATACTGCATACAGATAAAAACATGGGAATTATACTCCGGTGTGAGTTGTACTTTGAACAATATGGTACACTTTCCAGGACATCTCCACAGCCAACAGGACTGTGTTTTAATCTGGTTTATTTACAGGGGTGCCAATTTCCCACAGATCCACAGTTTCCTGTCTTTTTTTTTTTTTTTTTTTGCCTTGCCTTGCCTTGCCAGGAAATGTTTTTGAGATCAGTATAAATCTGGTGTAAAATTCTGGGGGGCGGGGGGTTGATCTCGTGGCCAATTCCAGCTCCACTTGACACAGCTTGTAGATGAACTACATGCTTCATTTATTTTGGTGAACAGTCCCCTGTATGTCACAAGAGACAAGAGTCTTGATTGGGCCTTTTTCATGGGTGTGTCCTTCTCACACCAAATCAAAGTGCCACTTTGTGTAGCGATCAAGCATCACGTGCATTTGCTGAAAACAACATGAAGAACCCTAAGAAGGTGAAATGTAAACAAATAAAAAATGCACCTAAATCAAGACAGTATGTTTATTAGCCATCAGTGATTGAAGAATAGCAAATCTGTAACAGAACAACGATATATAAACAATATTCATGATATTTTTAGTATTATCATTGCCATGTCCTAAAAATATCATTCTTACTCTGGAATTTGGCCTCAAATATGCCCAGATTTGCTCCTCGAAGCTCCTGTTTTATAAAATTCTCTTGGTGCCTTAGGCGCTACCCCCCACTCCCCCCTCTGCACCTTCCCTTCATGCTGTTGGTGGCATCATCACCCTTCGGGCCATTACAGCTTTTTCCATCATGACCTTTAGGCACCCCTGTATTTACCAATGGAATGATTTTGTGTCAAATGAAATGTTACTTGGGGAGTATCATTTGCGTTGTGAAGAACATTAGTTATGACATTTTGGCCACGTGGCACGTTTGTCTGGGTGCAATCCAGCGCACAGGTCCCTAATTGATGAGGACCCTAACAAATGGAAAAGGCCAAGGACACACCCACTTTTCACCTGACTCCAGTTGATAGATTGCGGTGAGAGACCACTTGTCTGCATTTGTGTTGCCATCCAGCATCCAGTGCATTTCTGTAGTGTAGTGAATGTGTGGCATGTTCTGGACTGACCTGAACTGTATAAATTACAATGTAATACCTGTCATTTTCCTCTGGACTTCATGTGATGTTTAATGGAATTTTATAGGTATCTTGTCTCCCTTGTTTCTCTTAATGTGGGTTCCTAGTGTAGTTTCCCTTTTGGAGAAAGTTGCTGATTGAGTAGTAAAACATCTTGAAGAACAGAAACAGTCCAGTTGGTTTTGACTCAACTCATTCTCTTTAAACTTTATTTCCAGGGAGGAGTTTTCCAACTTCATCCCTGTTTCATTTCTTTGAAAGCCAGCTAAATTCCAACTTGTGTCTTCCTCATATTATTTTGTGTTTGTTTTGGCGAGCAGCAGCTGGTTGCGGCAGGATGTCCACTCTGAGGAAGAGGAGGAGATCCACAGTTCAGATGAAGAAGACAACAGCTCCACATCCAGCAAGGAGCACCTGGACGAGGCAGATCGACAGGTATGCAATTACAAGATCTGTCATTATGAAGCAAGTGAGGTGGTGAAATTAAACTATCATTTATTCATGTTGTACAGACAAGCCAACAGAATTCAAAAACCATTCCAGACATTTTTGATTCTGACAGCACCAAAAATTGTGCCTTGTCCACATCAGGATCTGGATGAGTCTCAAAATCTAATCCATCTTTCCCCAACAGAACCTGAACCCTCCACTAAATTTCAGTGAAATCTGTTTTGAACTTTTTAAGATAATCCACAAAATAATACCCATATAAATGTGGCTTTGCAGAGGTAGACTTTGGTACTTTTGATTTCTCTTAGATCTGTTTCTGTGTTTGAAGGTTGAGGCCTCTTAGAAAACCCTTTATTTCCTGTAACATAAAAATAGATTGCAATGCTAAAATACCCTCGGCCGTATGAGCATGTAATCAATGAAAGAGTGTGTAGAAAGAATGTGACCTTTTGACCCTTTAGAATAGGTCCAGGTTAGCCATCTTTGAACGTGTCCTGGATCTGTGTCCCAAAAATATTCCCTGTGAATTTGAAAACCCTGAAAGTAAAAGGACTGGACTTAAGCTGAGCACAAACAGACAGACAGATGGTTGCAAAGTTGTCGCAATACCTGATGGCCATATTTTGGCTTTGGGTAAATATCAAGGTATTAAAGTGTCTTCATTAACCTTAATGGGGCAGTTTGTTGTGCAGCCAGCAGAGAGAACATATTCATACATACATAGACTTAAATATGACACGAAAACTCACCAGACAGTGGACATAATAATACAACATAAAAAACATGATGCAATAAAAACAACATAAAAATATAGTGCTAAAATACACCTTGGCCGTATGAGCCTTGTGTTCTTTATAATTTGCAGTTCTTCAATTAATTATTAAGATCCTGTTGTCTTGCATACAATTTATACATGTTCAGTGAAGTCCCTCTATTAATCAGTCAATCAAAAACAATATTTACGTTTTAACAGCGTCTCCAGGCGGCTTTGCGTGTGCGTGTACATGAGCTTTTTACAAAAGTGGAAATTATGCGCATTTGCTGGTATTAATGAGACAAATTTAACTCCATTTATTATTATATGGTATGTGATTTTGCCAACTTCTGATTGGCCCATTCGCCACTTTCTGAGCTGTACCACATGCCGAGTTGACCGCTGGTGGAGCCGAGTACACCTCACGTGCAGCGTAGCGCTAGCCAATCAAGCGGCACCTTCTATCGATAACGACCAATCAGATAACGCGATACAACACCTACTTTGGCTCGCTTCGAGTTGCATCGTGTGTCGTCATGACGACGCCGTGTACACAATGCAGTAAAAACTAAGGGCACAGAAAGAAAAAAAACGCTGCTGGCTGCAGTCTTCAGTCTTCTCTCACAAATGTGTTTAAATACAGTCCATAAAAGTCCTGCTCACAGACTGATTGACAGAGACAGGACATGTCCACCTCAAGTATAACTCCAGACATCTCCACATCTCACACGCACATCTTGCGGTCAAAGTAAGAAAGATAAACTATAACAGAACTCAGAGCGCAGACCTGCAGCACAAATATAAAGTAGAAGATAAATCAGAGTGCACAGTCTGTCTGCAGCCAAACTGCACTCTGATTCCTCTGTGCAGAGAACCTGCAGGCTGCGTTCTCACCTGCTCTCTGCCCCCTGCAGCGCGCACCTGACGCAGACATTCCTGTGTCATCATGACACCACAGGAAGCTCGAGGCAGCCCCGGTGTGAAAGGGGCTTCAGAGATTGTGCTCATGAAGTATTTTGGACCTGTTGGTGCTGTATGACAGTAATAATAAAGAGCTGAAACTTGAGATTGATTTTTCAGTTTTAGTATGTTTGACAAACTCCCAATTTTCTTGTTTACCATATAATAAAGCAGTTATAGACTTTTAATTTCAGTGTACCTGTGATTATGCGGACCTGGTCAGGATAATCACGGGTACACCTCATCAAAAGTCTATAATTGTATAGTGTTTCGCAGTTGTGACACTCAACGCCGTCTCGTGGTCTGGACTCACAATAGAGGTTGATTTCAGCAGAGTTCTGGTGTCAGGAGCTCAGCACTCACAGTGTAAACACATCTCGTGAAGTACAGACAATAAGACAACATCGGGGCACACCAGAAGTCCATCACAGGTGCTGCACCTCCTCTAGATAACCCTCTCAACTTGGGGGAGCATATAATCATCATAATCACCCGTGAACTCGCTAAGTTAACACCATCCACATCCTCGCTTTGCCATTGTTTACATGTGCTGTGAGACAGCACAACTCTGCTGGCACTGCGGTGCATTCTGGGAAGCGCAGGCAGCTGCCAGAGACTTTATGGGAAATGCTGAAACACCGAATAGGAAGTTAGCTTTGAGTTAGCAGAAATTAGTGTGCACGCTAACGCCATAGAATGTGTTATCGGGTTACAAAAAAGCGTTTTCAGTTTTAGAAGTGTTTATTTCTCGCTATCTTTTACATAATGTTTGACAAAGAGGATACATTTACACACAACGAAACAGTTTTGCAGCTAGCTACCAGCCTGTGACGTCACCATGCTAATGCCCGCAAAATAAATTCAGAGGTGTTATTAGGTTCCAAAAATGGCGTTTTAGAAGTGTTTATTTCTCGCTAGCTTTTACATCATATATGAGAGACGTGCATATGAACACAAAGCAAAGTGGTTTTGAAGAGACCAGCCACAGATGTCACGGTGTGGCTCTACTCTGATTGGCTGTCATCCCCTGCCACTCAGATTCCAACAGAATGTGACTTTTCAACCTCTTAAAATATGTCAAGGCTAGCCATCTTTGAAATTGTCCAAGGTCTGTATCCCAAGAATGTTCCCTGTGAATTTGAAGACTGTGGCCATAACAGACTGGACTTATGATGAGCACAGACAAACAGGCAGGTGCCAAGTCTTCGTAATACCCGATGGCCGTATGTTGGCCTTGGGTAACAATAAATAGAAGTAGTTAAAAACATTCGTGTGATAGTGTTATCTAGTAACAGTAGGTAAAGAGTTCTCATATCTATTGGTCTTACATCTCTTAGACACAAATCTGTGGCCAAAGGGAAGCAGTTTGGACTCTGTCCGAATGGGGATTATGTTGTGATGATTTAGTCTGTCTGTCTGTCTGTCCGTCCGTCTGTCCCAAAAAGGGTATAAGCCTTCTGAAATCTATTCCTCTCACCCCTTTAGGAGGAATTTTGTGAACTTGATGCAAGTCCTTGTTATAGGTTTGGCAGCACGGTGGATTAGTGGTTAGTACTGTTGTCTCACAGCAAGAAGGTCATGGGTTCGATTCCCAGCTGTGGTCATTCTGTGTGGAGTTTGCATGCTGTCCCCATGTTTGAGTGGGTTTCCTCCGGTTGCTCTGGCTTCTTCCTACATTTAAAGACATGCAGGCTGGATGGATTGGAAACTTTATAATTTCCCAGGTCTCCTTTGTGAAAGAGGTCTCGATCTCAATGGGACTAACCTGGTTAAATAAAGGTTAAAATAAATGAAATAGGTTAGTAATATGCATATTATCATATCGTTGGAGTTGGGCCCATTTTACCAGAGTTATGGCCCTTGATTAGCAAATCTAGACTCCGTCAGTTTCATGAGTTGGTGTCTACGTTCTGAAATCAACTATCATATGCCTTAAAATGTTTTCAGAATGTAGCGAGCACTTGTGCCAAAGCAGCCTTTACCAGCGGAGGACATTGTGCTCTCAGAGCGCTCTCATTTTAATGGTCCGATGTATTTGTGCAAGTGCTGTCTGCACTGAATATTGGACATTATTTCAGTATTTATTTTACATTATTTATTTCTGTTTAGATGTTTTGGAATGCATCCAGTACTTATTAATATTGTTTATAACAACATTTATTAAACTTACTGTAGTCAAATTCCGTTGTCTTTCAAGCACTTATACGTCCGAGTCACGGCCGTCTTTGAGCTCTCATGACATCCTTGGACTGGGTTGACTTGCATCACTTAAGGTTGTGCCAGATTGCTGGTTCACCCACATCATAAACACTTTTCAAGACAAACCGGCTTCTAATTTCATCTGTTGGATAAGAATCATAAGTGATTTTAAAAAAGCAACTAGCTGACAGTGGGTGTGGCCAGCAAACCCAGCTGTGCTGATGGATTCAGGAATAGCTCTCCCAAGGATTCTTTTTCTTTGTCCTCTGTGACTTTTACCATGACCTTATGCTCCTCAAAGTTGCAGCATATCACAGAAATGGCTCAGGACTTTTTTTAGTCAAGCAGGGACGATGCTGCTGTCCAAAATAAGTCAGCGAGAGAACACCCCATTGCCATTCCACAACACACGCGGGCCAGAACGTACGCGAGAAGCTGCTGCTTCTACTCTGTTTTCGGGCACAGTTCTGACTGATCCGTCATCTGGAAGGCTATAGTCGCGGCGTCCAGTGAGCCTGTGAGTGTGCATGTGGTGAGGCCGTGTCTGTCTCCGCTTCTTCTGAAGGTTTGGTTTGCTTTTGTCAGCAGGAGGATGAGATGAAGAGGAAGAAGGTGGTGCACATTGCCCAGGAGATTATGAGCTCTGAAAAAGTGTGAGTAACAATGAACACACATTGAGGAGTGCGGATGCTTTTAAAACACACATACAAACACACACCTACTCCATCGCTTCCTGACATATTTCTGCTTTTTTTCCTTCCTTTTTTTCTTTTTCCTAAATCAGGTTTGTGGATGTCCTGAAGCTTCTACACATAGTAAGTGTCCTGGGGTTTGGCTTATTTAATTAACACTTTTTATTATTGCTGTTTTAGTTTCTGGCTGGTTTTGGAATATAATGAATAAAGATTTTAATCACTAATTAAGCCGCTCGCGGCCTTGTCTCATATCAAACTGACTCCCTCAGAGTTCTATGTCTTGGCTGAATACTTATCCATATTGCTGAGTATGTCAGCATTTTAAAGTCAATGTTTAATCAGCAGTCCATGTCAATCAACCACGTTCCATTTTTCATTAGTCCAAAGTTGTAAGTAAACCTTGAAAAAACTACACTTGACATGATTTTGCCACCTTTTATTAAAAACGCGCTCCCCCAAAACACAGTCACCTTGGTTCAGTGTTTACCTGTGTGACCCCAAGCATAAGGCTAAAGATCTAGAATGGAAATGGCGTAGTTCAAAATTAGAAGTATTCCACCTTGCGTGGCGTGATGCTATCTTAGACTATAAACATGCATTATTGGCTACAAAGTGGACCTATTACTCTGATTTGATCAACAAAAACAAGCATAACTCAAAGTTCTTGTTCGACATGGTGGCAACACTTATTCATGGACAACTACCTGTAGCTAGCCACAGCTTGTAGACTATCTTACTGAGAATAATCTCTTTGAGCCACTGCAGTCTGCTTTTAGAAAATATCACTCCACAGAGACGGCTCTCACTAAAGTGGTGAATGATCTTCTGCTTACAATGGATTCGGACACCACTACGGTTCTGTTGCTGTTAGATCTCAGTGCTGCGTTTGATACAGTGGATCATCATATTCTACTTGATAGGCTGGAAAATCATTTTGGGATTACTGGGCATGCCCTTGCATGGCTGACGTCATACTTGACCAGTTGTTCTCACTGTGTTTTGTTCAGTAACACTACCGCTAACCTTAGTGACATGAAATTTGGGGTTCCACAGGGGTCTGTCTTAGGCCCCCCGCTTTTCTCATCCACATAAAAACCCTCGAAGATTGTCTTGCTTCAGTGAGAAGCTGGATGTCTAGACACTTCCTACTTTTAGACTCTGATAAGACTGAAATGATGGTTCTTGGTCCAGTGAGACATCGGCATCAATTTGACCAGTTAACCCTTAACCTAGGCTCATGTGTCATACATCATCACACTGACAAAGTGAGGAACCTCGTGGTAATTTTTGATCCTACATTGTCCTTTGACCTCCACATTAGAAATATTATCAGGACTGCTTTCTTCCACCTGTGAAATATAGGAAAGATTCGTCCCATCCTGTCTATGGCTGATGATGAGACCCTGATTCATGCGCTTATCTCTTCTACATTGGACTACTGCAATGTTCTATTTTCTGGCTTACGGCAGTCCAGCATTAGGGCTCTGCAATTGGTTCAAAATGCTGCAGCCAGACTTTTGACACGAAGCAGAAAGTTCGACCACATTACACCCATTTTGGCGTCTCTTCACTGGCTTCCTGTCCCAGTGAGATCAGATTTTAAGGTTCTGCTACTAGTCTATAAAATTGTTCACGGACTGGCACCTCCCTACCTAGCTGACCTAATTAACAGAGGTGGGACGAAGTCACCAGCAAGTCACTCACAAGTCATAATGACCACCAATTATTTGCGAGCTGACTTGAGACTTGCCAGGCTCTGCGTTCTCAGGGTACAGGACTACTTTGTGTCCCTAAGGTGAATAAGAAGTCTGTGGGTCATAGAGCTTTCTCTTATCATGCCCCTGTTCTGTGGAATGATCTCCCTGCATCAATAAACAGTCAGATTCTGTGGAGACTTTCAAGTCCAGACTTAAGACGCACTTATTTGCATGTATTAAACGTAATCCATACCCTTATTTGTATTTCATTGTAACTTTTTTGCTCGCAAGCAAGACACTAAAAGGCCAAGGACCACCCAGCTAGCTAGGTAACGTTAGGTTAGCAACACAGACCAGAGAAATAACTGCAAGCTAAAGCCCCTTTCACATTGGCGTATTTGTAGTGCTGCGTATTGCAGCGTTGTTTCATTTAAATATGCCCGAAATACGCGCGTACTCAGCCTTTTTTTGTGTTTGTTTCATACTTGCAGCTGCGTGTGTTCACTTTTTTAATGTGCACACAGTCGCGTGTACCATCCTGGTATTTAAACCCACTTCACTCCTGTCGGCGGTGCCGAACACATCACTGCACCTGGAAAACAGTGGACTGTATCATGAGGTTTTTACAGTTGCATTACTGCCAGGATCAGGGCGTTTGATGAGCGCACCGACATGTAGCAAGTGCGCTTTTATTTTAAAGTCACGGGTTTGATCAGACACACAGAGAGAGAGAGAGACAGAGTGAGAGTGAGGGAGAGCGCACGAGAGAGAGAGCGACCGACCTGCTGTTTCTGTTGTGTTTCTGGATTTCTGAGTTGAGGTTCGATTCCCTGTTCTGAGCACACAGGCGCTGTGGGCTGTGTGATCATGTTCTCATGTTCTCCAGCTGGATTCTCGCACTCAGTTTTTGGTTGTGTACAGAAGCGCAGTGTTGCTCAGACTTGCATGCAGTAATGCTGTGCTGCGCAGACCTGCTTAAAACTGTGTCCAGCGCCCTACACCGAAGAAAATTAAACATGTTTAATTTCTTCTGTCCTACACACGTAGCCCTCAACATACTGCTGCGTAGGAATCAAAAACGTGATGTAGAGCTGCTAAAAGTGGGCGTAGAGCTGCTCAACACTGCGTCAACGATACGCCACAATGAGCAGCTCTACGAATACGCCAATGTGAAAGGGGCTTAACTTGCCCTGTATAGTCCCTGAGGGTAGTTGGTGCTTATCCCCACATTCCATAATGTAAAGTGGATGGAGTCTATGACTCCCCTTGGATGGGATCCCGTTCCATTGCAGGTTACTTCCACCACTCAAGACCAGTCTCCATTTACACCTGGGAGAACTGGGACAGTGCCAGTGAAGTGTCATGTCCAAGAAAACAGACAGGTAGGTAGCATAAGTGGAATTAAACTCAGGTGCATGTATAGGCCACTCCTATCCCGCTGAGATCCACGCACTGTCATATCTAATTAGTGTCATCACCGATGATGCCTCCTCTTACAGCTTGAAGATGTTTCTTGCACATTAAAAACAACAGATGTAAATTTTTCTGATTCATTGCCTCCTAATTGTTTTGGCCGTTCTGTCAGAGGAGTCTGTTGACAAAGCTGCTTTTCCCGAGCAGGTTTTATTTTATTTACTTTTTTTCTTTGGGGAGAATTCAGATGATCCCCACTTGTGTGAAGCACCTTGAGGCAACTTTGTTGTGATTTGGTGCTATATAAATGAAAATAAATTGAAAACGGAATTGAGGCTCTGAATCCACCTGTCTGCTGTAGGTTCAGCTGAACTCATCCTCCTGCAGCTGACGGGGAATGGTAAGGCGTGGAGCTCTGTCCCAGAAAAGAGGTCGGGCTTCGCTGTCCGTGGTCAACCCGGCTGCAAAGCAGCTGCTTCCTCAGTAGTGCAGAGATGACCTCCAGACACACATGCCCCTTCCTCTCTGTGTGTGTGTGTGTGTGTGTGTGTGCGTGCATGCGTGTGCGTGTGTGCAGGAGTTTCCTGTAGGGTTTTGGGCATGTGTCTACATGACTCTGGCAAACGGTCCCTCCCACGTGTTTCTGTCTGTCATGTGCCTAAAGGCGGTTGTTTGAAAGGCTTTCTGGTGAAGAATCTAGTTTGGACTTCACAGCTTGAAAACCACAACACAAAAGAAGTAATTTGATGCCCTAAGTAGTTGACGATTATTTTTTGTTGATTAACTAATCACTTAATTAATTCATTGTTTCAGCTTTACATGCATTGATTTGAATGGTTGGATATGCTATGTGTTCCAGCCCATTTTTTGATCACCAGTTGGATGTTTTTTTTTTTTTTTCTTAACTCCTCAGTGGGTACTGTTGCTTCTTAAGTTGTTTTCTGTGCTTTTCGAGCTGTGGCTGTTGCGCTGTGTTCATGAGGTGTTAAGCAGGTGTGATGGTTCATCCTTAAGACGCCACACCTTGTAAACATTGTTCACCATCTGTGTCTCTGCAGGATTTCCGGGATGCTGTTGCCAAGGCAACTCGCCAGAATGGGAAGCCAGTGGTGGAGGAGCGTGTCCTCAGTCAGATCCTGTATTACCTGCCTCAGCTGTACCAGCTGAACAGAGACCTGCTGAGAGAGCTGGAGGACAGAGTGGCTCACTGGTGCACATTTATGACCACGCTTAAGAAATGTTCACATTGCTGATTTGCACATGTCATCAAGCAACAAAGCAGTCGTTGCCTGACTTGGCTCACGGGCTGAAGGGAAGTGTTTCTGTCTGTCTGAGCACAGGAGCGATCACCAAAGGCTGTCAGACATCTTTGTCCAGAAGGGGCCGTACTTGAAGATGTACTCCACCTACATCCGCCAATTTGACAACAACGTGGCTTTGTTAGATGAACAGTGCAGGAAAAACACAGCCTTCGCCAGTGTTGTTCGAGAATTTGAGGTAGCACCAGAATCTTACTAGATGTTTTATTTGCAGTTTACTGCAGCAGGTTTTTTTTTTTTTTTTTTCAGCAGTGATTGCGCTGTGAAAAATGCTTTT
This sequence comes from Thalassophryne amazonica, assembly GCF_902500255.1. Classification (NCBI taxonomy): domain Eukaryota; kingdom Metazoa; phylum Chordata; class Actinopteri; order Batrachoidiformes; family Batrachoididae; genus Thalassophryne; species Thalassophryne amazonica. Next base: position 1,060,137 of record NC_047124.1, read on the forward strand.
GTTAGATGACAAGATACAGTGGGACAAAAAAAATATTTAGTCAGCCCCTGATTGTGCAACATCTCCTACTTAGAAAGATGAGAGAGGTCTGTGATTTTTGATTATTCGAAATCACGAGTAAGCGCCTTGAGGCGCTTACTTGTGATTTGGCACTATATAAATTAATAAATTATTATTATTATAATTTTCAACTGTGTATAATTTTCAACTATGAGAGACAAAATAAGGGAAAAAAAAATCCAGAAAATCACATTGTAGGATTTTTAAAGAATTTATTTGTAAATTATGGTGGAAAATAAGTATTTGGTCACCCACAAACAAGCAAGATTTCTGGCTCTCACAGACCTGTAACTTCTTCTTTAAGAAGCCCTTCTGTCCTCCACCTGTTATCTGTATAAAAGACACCTGTCCACAGCCTCAAACAGTCAGACTCCAAACTCAACCATGGCCAAGACCAAAGAGCTGTCGAAGGACACCAGGAAGAAAATTGTAGATGTGCACCAGGCTGGGAAGAGTGAATCTACAATAGTCAAGCAGGTTGTTGTGAATAACTCAACTGTGGGAGCAACCATAAAAAAAGACATACAAGACCATTGATAATCTCCCTCGATCTGGGGCTCCATGCAATATGTCATCCCGTGGGATCAAAATGATCATGAGCTACACGGAGGGACCTGATGAATGACCTGCAGAGAGCTGGGACCAAAGTAACAAAGGCTACACACTATGCAGAGAGGGACTCAAATCCTGCAGTGCCAGGCCTGTCCCTCTGCTTAAGCCAGTACGTGTCCAGGGCCATCTGAAGTTTGCCAGAGAGCATGTGGATGATCCAGAAGAGGATTGGGAGAATATCATATGGTCAGATGAAACCAATATAGAACTTTTTAGTAAAAACTCAACTTGTTGTATTTGGAGGAAGAAGAATGCTGAGCTGCATCCCAAGAAGACCATATCTACTGTGAAGCATGGGGGTGGAAACATCATGCAAAGGGGACAGGACGACTGATCCGTGTTAAGGGAAGAATGAACGTGGACATATATCATGAGATTTTAAGCCAAAATCTCCTTCCATCAGTGAGAACATTGAAGATGCAACATGGCTGGGTCTTCCAGCATGACAGTGATCCCAAACACACCGCTCGGGCAACGAAGGAGTGGCTCCGTAAAAAGCATTTCAAGGTCCTGGAGTGGCCAAGCCAGTCTCCAGACCTCAACCCCATAGAAAATTTGTTGGAGTTGAAAGTCCATGTTGCTCAGCGACAGCCCCAAAACATCACTGCTCTAGAGGAGATCTGCATGGAGGAATGGACCAAAATACCAGCTACAGTGTGTGCAAACCTGGTGAAGACTTACAGGAAACGTTTGACCTCTGTCATTGACAACAAAGATTATGTTACAAAGTATTAAGTTGAACTTTTGTTATTGACCAAATACTTATTTCCACCATAATTTACAAATAAATTCTTTAAAAATCCTACAATGTGATTTCTTGGATTTTTTTTCTCATTTTGTCTCTCAGTTGAAGTGTACATATGATGAAAATTACAGACCTCTCTCATCTTTATGAGTAGGAGAACTTACACAATCAGGGACTGACTAAATACTTTTTTACCCCACTGTATATTTGACTTATTTTTCATGCAACAACAACTTATTTTTATTAATTTATTTTTTAATTTTAAAATACTCTAGGTTTTGCCAAGTAACACTGTGTGTATGCGTTGTCTCAGGTGAGTCCGAGATGTGCCAGCCTGGCACTGAAGCACTACCTGCTCAAACCGGTCCAGAGGATCCCTCAGTACCAGCTGCTGCTCACAGGTACAGTCGATCTGTTTCTGTGTTGTTCTGCATCCAGGTGCTCTGTGGAGCCACAGTGCTGTTTTATTGGCAGCATGTGAATCTGGATTAGCTGTTGGTTTTGTGCTGGCACCCTGTGGACAACCATAGCAACAAGAAAATCCTGTGACATCCCTTTCTACATGAGAGTTCTGTTTTGCTTTTAAACCTCTGTATTCTTTTCCAGATTATCTGAAGAACCTGCTGGAGGACTCTGAGGATTATAAAGACACACAAGGTTTGGTCAATAATAAGATGCACAGCGATTTAAAAAAAAAAAAAACACCTGCAGATTTGTGGTTCCAGGTTTCAGTTTGCATCAACGTGCCCAGATATGATAACAGATTTTATTTTTATCGTGGTTACTGGTGCAGCTGCCCTCAGCATCGTGAAGGAAGTTGCCAACCATGCCAATGATATTATGAAGCAAGGGGTAAGACATTAGTCCATTTGAACTTTTTAAAACCTTTACTTAAGCTTTGCAGTTGAATTAGGGTGTTTTTTGACGCTGCTTTTTCTTTTTTTAGGATAACTTTCAGAAGCTGATGCAAATTCAGTACAGTCTCAATGGTCATCATGAGATTGTTCAGCCAGGCAGGGTAAGTCTGCACTTCTTCACAGCTCAGAGAAAGTGTCAGAGTTTCCAGGACCATCAGTCCTTGAACAGTGACAGTTGTTTTGCAGTTGAGCTGTACTTGTGATGTAGACATTCAGTTTGAATTTGAGGTCACATCAGATCTGGGTGCTGCCATTGTGCCCAACGCCACTTACATCTACTACATTACGGGACTGCCTCGGGTCTTAGATGACAACCACCCAGTCAGACAAGCAGACCGTCTCCACCTCTGCAATGTAAACATCTGTCTACTGAAGTAAATAAATGTTTGTTTATTTAGAAATCAAGCACCTACCTGCCTTTACGGTGAAGCTGGCAACAGTGGCAATGTTTCAACTGCTAGGGCACTCAGAGTGCTGCCTCTGCCAACACCATGACCGTTTTCACTACTTACCATGTTAATTATGATTTTATATACCTTCACCGGTGTAATAGCAGCTAGTACCCCAGGAACCAGTGGGGGAGGGGCTTAAAGATTCTCCCAGAGGTCCGCCGAGGTTGCACCTCTGCTGGTCGTCATGGGTTGGTGCAGCTAGTGATCCTCTGGCTTGTTTGAAGTTGTTGCTCAGTGATGCTGATCCTGAGCAAACTAGTCTTTGTTGTCATCAGGTGTTTCTGAAGGAAGGAACTCTGATGAAGCTGTCGAGGAAAGTCATGCAGCCACGGATGTTCTTCCTGGTAAAAACTGTTGACGCTGTTTCACATTCTCTTCTTGACTTTTGACTTTCAAATATTTTGCCACTGTGGATTTTTACATTTCTTGTATCTGTTTGAAAATAAGGTGTTGTGTTATTTGTCTCTTCAGTTTAATGATGCACTCATGTACACCACTCCGGTCCAGTCTGGCCAGTATAAACTCAACTGCATCCTCTCTCTGGCTGGGATGAAGGTTTGAGACACTTAGGACTTGTGTCTATGTGTGTCTTAGTTCAAGAATAGAAACTGTGCTGTACTTTGGGTCTCAAGGACCAGTATTGGGAAACACTGATATACAGTTGTACTCAAATGTTTACATACCCTGGAAGATTTTTTTTTGGGGGGGGGGGGGGGGGGCGGCACACATTTTTTTCAGAGAATATGAATGATGACACAAAAACTTTTTCCCCCCTCATGGTTAGTGGTTGGGTGAAGCCATTTTTTGGCAAAACTGCATTTCATCTTTTTAAATCATAATGACAACAGAAACAACCCAGATGAGCCTGATCAAAAGTTTCCATCCCCCGTTCTTAACGCCGTGTCTTGCCCCCTTTAACAGTCTTTTGGGGTCGTTGTGGACCAGGCTCTCTGATTCTGAAGTTGTCGCTCAGTATGTCTTGGACACCAATTATGTAGAAATACAACACCTGGCAAAAATGATGGAATCACCGGCCTCGGAGGATGTTCATTCAGTTGTTTAATTTTGTATAAAAAAAAAGCAGATCACAGACATGACACAAAACTAAAGTCATTTCAAATGGCAACTTTCTGGCTTTAAGAAACACTATAAGAAATCAGGAAAAAAGTAGTGGCAGTCAGTAACTGTTACTTTTTTAAACCAAGCAGAGGGAAAAAAATATGGACTCACTCAATTCTGAGGAATAAATGATGGAATCATGAAAAACAAAAGAACGCTCCAACACATCACTAGTATTTTGTTGCACCACCTCTGGCTTTTCTAACAGCTTGCAGTCTCTGAGGCATGGACTTAATGAGTGACAAACAGTACTCTTCATCAATATGGCTCCAACTTTCTCTGATTGCTGTTGCCAGATCAGCTTTGCAGGTTGGAGCCTTGTCATGGACCATTTTCTTCAACTTCCACCAAAGATTTTCAATTGGATTAAGATCCAGACTATTTGCAGGCCATGACATTGACCCTATGTGTCTTTTTGCAAGGAATGTTTTCACAGTTTTTGCTCTCTGGCAAGATGCATTATCATACTGAAAAATTATTTCATCGTCCCCAAACATCCTTTCAATTGATGGGATAAGAAAAGTGTCCAAAATATCAACGTAAACTTGTGCATTTATTGATGATGTAATGACAGCCATCTCCCCAGTGCCTTTACCTGACATGCAGCCCCATATCATCAATGACTGTGGAAATTTACATGTTCTCTTCAGGCAGTCATCTTTATAAATCTCATTGGAACGGCACCAAACAAAAGTTCCACCATCATCACCCTGCCCAATGCAGATTCGAGATTCATCACTGAATATGACTTTCATCCAGTCATCCACAGTCCACGATTGCTTTTCCTTAGCCCATTGTAACCTTGTTTTTTTCTGTTTAGGTGTTAATGATGGCTTTCGTTTAGCTTTTCTGTATGTAAATCCCATTTCCTTTAGGCGGTTTCTTACAGTTCGGTCACAGATGTTGACTCCAGTTTCCTCCCATTCGTTCCTCATTTGTTTTGTTGTGCATTTTTCGATTTTTGAGACTTATTGCTTTAAGTTTTCTGTCTTGACGCTTTGATGTCTTCTTGGCCTACCAGTATGTTTGCCTTTAACAACCTTCCCATGTTGTTTGTATTTGGTCCAGAGTTTAGACACAGCTGACTGTGAACAACCAACATCTTTTGCAACATTGCGTGATGATTTACACTCTTTTAAGAGTTTGATAATCCTCTCCTTTGTTTCAATTGACATCTCTCGTGTTGGAGCCATGATTCATGTCAGTCCACTTGGTGCAACAGCTCTCCAAGGTGTGATCACTCCTTTTTAGATGCAGACTAACGAGCAGATCTGATTTGATGCAGGTGTTAGTTTTGGGGATGAAAATTTACAGGGTGATTCCATAATTTTTTCCTCAGAATTGAGTGATTCCATATTTTTTTCCCTCTGCTTGGTCTAAAAAAGTAACCGTTACTGACTGCCACAATTATTTTTTTTCCTGATTTCTTATAGTGTTTCTTAAAGCCAGAAAGTTGCCATTTGAAATGACTTTAGTTTTGTGTCATGTCTGTGATCTGCTTTTTTTCTACAAAATTAAATAACTGAATGAACATCCTCCGAGGCCGGTGATTCCATAATTATTGCCAGGGGTTGTACAAACAGTATGACGCTCTATACTAACTTTATTGTTTTCGTTAGGATTTTCATTTCTTTTTTTATTCTTTTTAATTGGAAAAGTGGGCATGGCTCACAGGATTCAGCCTATCAAGCTGAAATGTTTAAGGATGATGCAGACCAGCTCAAGGTAGGGCCTTAATGAATCTGACATTTTTTGCCTACAGGTCATGCTATAATAAAGAAAAATAACTTTTTGACCAAAACTCCCAACACTGTACATTGTACAGTCAACACTGATACATCGACAGATTATTTGGAGTTTGACAAATATTTTGATATTGGCGACACCCATTTCTGTTTCCCCATTTTTACCCAGTATTGCAAAATATGTAAAACCTAAAAAAAACCTCAGGCCATCACTTCAATCGATGCAAGTGTTACCTAGGAATGAATTGGAGCTGAAAGATGCCAACTTTATAAAGGAGAACAGACAGGAGCAGCTAAAACAGAAAATGTCACATATCTTTGCACCAGTACCTTAGTTTTTTCAACCTTTATTTAACCAGGTTAGTCCCATTGAGATCGAGACCTGGACAATCATAAAGTCTCTAAATCATCTAACCTGGATGTCTTTAAATCAACATGAAACTTGTCACAAAAATACAGACGTACAAGCAAAGGCTGTGTAAGAAATGTGGTAAATGTATGTCAGTAGGGGGCACTATAAATGTAAAAAAAAAAAAAAAAAGACGAAAAAATGTGCACAGAATTGCACAAAATTCACATGGTATGATTTGGAATCTTTTCTGAGTTGAACCCTATAATTTGATGATGACTGCAGATGGTGGGCGTGCCTCATTGTGCAAATGACACTCAAAAAATAGGCCACTAACCCTATGTCGTGGCACGGCGCCTGTCCTAGTCGTCGGTGTTCGTTTATTGCAATATCTCAAAAACTATTTGATGACTTTTTTCTAATTTGGCAAGTGCATAATATGGGTAATTGGTTCGTTTGCAAATGGCAGCTATTTTTATGCTGAAAATAGCCATTTTGAGCACTTAAAGGCAATTTTCTCAAAAACTGATAATTTTTTCTAATTTGTCAAGGGCGTAATATGGGTTGTTGACATATTTCAAGTAAAAAAAATTCTAGTCATAGATTTGTTTATTTGGAAATGGTGGCCATTTGTATGCTGAAAATGGCCATTTGCCTTGGCCTTTAATTGAGCCGGTAACCCGCCGGGTCCTTGGCACTCTAGTTAGAGGAAGAACTCAATCCTTTTCCTGTTAATTACGTAATTTCTTAATGTTAATTTACTGTCTTATTTATTTATAAATTGTTTAGGTTCTTGTTATCATATATACACGCTATTATTATTATCATTATTACTATTATTATTATCTGTGTTATTATTGTTATTATTTTATTATTGCTTCTATTTTGTGTCTACCAGGTGAGTAAGCCGAGCCAGGAGGCCTATCAGAACGAGCTGAACATTGAAAGCGTTGAACGATCTTTTATCCTGTCTGCCAGGTTGGACTCACTTTAACAGTTGTGCACATAATGAACAATCAGTGTATGAGCTCAGTCATTGGTTGCTGAAGTTTCTAATGTATTTTGTGCATTCAGCTCGGCGACAGAGAGAGATGAGTGGCTGGAGGCCATCACCAAGGCCATAGATGACTACACGAAGAAGAAAATAACCTTCATATCCAGCCGCAGTCAGGAGGAGGTAACATCTCTGCTTCCTGTCCATTCACATTAACGCTCCAGTTGAGCACATTTAGTGATTAAAATAACATCAAAGTTCACATTCTGATTTCTCAAACACTGACAAATATATCTTCAATATTATAATAGCCAAGAGGTGTGTGTATGTGTGTGTGTGTGTGTGTCTTTGTGTCTTCGATCACGCAGAAACCAGGGAGAGCTGCTGTTTGGTATGTTTATGTATTTTGGGTCTAGGATGAATGCTGTGAAAATGGAAAGTTGATAGGACAATTTTTTTTTTTTTTTTGAATTTGCATTTTTAGCTAACCAGTAAACAATGGACATTGTGCTGCAATGCACCATGGGAGTTCAGGGTTTTGAAGTTTTAAATGTTGTTACTGTGGTTCATGTTAATTTAACGGTGTTGTTAGTGTTATTGATTTATTGTGGTTTTGTAGTTCATTTGGTTTAGTCAGTTTAGTTAAGTCTTATGTTGCTCTTACCATGAATGACAGTATCATGTTGGTTCCATGAGTAAAATGTTAAGTGATTTTAATGTCTTCTGCCACCATCTTTATTTGTCAAATTAAAAGCGCCTGCTTACAGCAGCTGTGCATGCGTACAACTTCGATCACAGAGAAACTGGGGAGAGCTGACATTTGCCGTTTGGTATATTTATGTATTTTGGGTCAAGGATGAACACAACCAACATGGAACTTTAAAAGGACTAATATTTTTAGAGAAGGTATGGATATTAGCTAACAACACTGAACAATGGACGTTGCCAGCTACTTTTTGGACTCACACGCTATTCCAGTTGGGGGCAGTAAATCATCTTTATATTAAAAGCGTGGATGACACAACAAAGTGAAAACACTTATTTCCATTGTGGTCCATTTAAAAATCAAGTGACAAAATATAAGTTTAAATAAAATAATATTAATAAGAATTATTAATAATAATAATAATGTGCATATGATAACAATAACCTAAACAACTTATAGATACATTAAGACAGTAAATTAACATTAAAAAATACATAATTAACAGGAAATAAAAGGGTTGAGTTCTTCTTCAAAAAAAATCTGAGGTCTAAGGTTCTAAAAACATTCTGGACTCACACACCATTCCAACTCATTAAAAGGAACTTTGCACAATTTATTACCACCCTTGAAAAATGTCAGATACCTATTTTATAAACATGACCCAATTTAGAGCCCGTGAATCCCCACGGACAACACGCTTGTTTGATATTAATTCTGTAAGTCATCATTAAATGTTTCCTCACAACAGACAAATGGATCATTAGTTTTTCATTCCTCAGCACACTTTAAAAAAAAACTCACTTAGTGAACAATCTGTTTTATATTGTGCATCATAATCAAATCTATTTAGCGTTTACATAGTTCTTTATTTAATTTTTCTTGTAGATTTTGTATGTAGAAAGTACAGGGGTGGTGGCCAAGTGGTTAGTGCACTTGGTTTCAGTGCAGAAGGTTCCTGGTTCAAACCCCACTCCTGCCACATTTCTCCATGTAATGTGGAGTTGCACCATGAAGGGCATCCGGCCTAAAACTTGTGCCAAATCAACATGCAGGTCCACCTTGGACCTGCTGCGGCAACCCAGAGTGAAAACGAGGGAGCAGCTGAAGGGTCTCACTTGTAGAAAATAAAGTGGGTTGCTGTTTTATTTCCTCATACATCACGCAGTATTTCCTACATGGACATACAACTGTGCACTGTAGATAAAAAAAAAAAAAACCTTAAAGTCCTAAATGCTTGCCTCTTACGTACTTTTATTTTGATATGTTGTATGAGGTTTCCAACATAATTTCTAATCTGTTATCACGCCCAAAAAGTTTTGGTTTTGAATCCAATTTCAATTGTAGAATTACTTTTCTTATGTAGTGACATTGAGTTTATTGTACTGTTGCTAAAGATTATTCTCCCCACCAAGGAGGTTATGTTTTTGGTCGTGTCCGTTTGTTTGTTGGTTGGTTGGTTGGTTTGTTTGTTAGCAGGGTTACTCAAAAAAATCCTCAACGGATTTCGATTAAATTTTTACCAGGGGTGTATCTTGGCCTAACTTAAAAGTCATTAAATTTTGGTAATGATCTGGAACACGATCTGGATCCAGTAATTTTTTTAAGGATTCTTTATCATTGCAGGATAGGGCCAATTTCAACATTTTTGCATTGAACTTCATGAAGACGGGTCACAAAGGCTGAACAAAAATTAAGTTACAACACAATAATTTAGCATTTGGTTCTCCTCATTGAATAAACTTATTAGACAATAAAAAAAAACCTTGTGTAGTTCATGCAGTTTCTCTTTATAAATACATTTGCTGAAGATCTAAGGGTTTAACCCTTTGGGGCTTGGTCTCAGCCGTCAGATACGACGGCTGAGACCAAGCTTTACTAAATAATAAATAACTTTTTAATGATATGAGATAGAAACTTACTTTTTTTTTTTTTTGCTGAAAAGTTAACTCCGCGGACTTTCAAGCAACCGTCCACCATCTTTGTACTCCTCATAGAAGCTGTGTGATGACATGAGCAATGTGACTGTCCAATCGGAATTGGTTCACCGTCACATGGTTTTCCAAAATCCAATCATAGGGCAGATTCACCTCACGTGACATACCTTACTAGTTGGCCCATTTGAATACTCCCCTGGCTGCTTCAATGCGCCCTGCGCCATTACGCACAGCGAAAGTGAAAGCAGATGGAGAGCCTCTCATACACTCTCACGTGCTCAAACAATGTGTGATTATCGGGATTGCTCGACTAGTTTTCCTGTGAATGTTACTAGATAAGCCTGTGGCAAGCTCTCTCTCTCTCCGGCGTAAAGCACTATTTACCATATCAATGGAGCGAGGGGGAGGGGCCACTCCTCAAACTGAATGAGTCTCGAAGTGTGAAAGCTGCTTTCAGAGCAGGAGAACAAACACACAGTCAGCTTCATAGTAGAAGTTTGTGATGTGACCTTTGTGTAATAGCAGACAGAAATTGCTTTGAGATGAAGACAAACAAAAGGCATAGGCCATTTTGTATATATTGTTCAAGATGTGCATTTGTGTTTATTGTTTGAACCTTTTTGTTGTACAGTCTTTCACACAAGACCTCAAATTACCTTTATAAAGTGTCAAAACAGTTGTTTATTATAGTTTGCTGTGTGTTTTGAATAAATGTGTGTGGAAAATTATTTCCCACTTTACTTTTTCCTTTCTTATTTCTGATTGTAAACCTTTATTACACTTACAAAACACAACTATAGCATATATATTTTGAAAGTACAGGTTGTCCTGAAAAAAAGAGACATAAAACTTGATTGTGAGATGCAGGGAGAGCTGTTAACAATAATAATAATAATAAATCATTTATGCCAGGCGAGTGAACTGTCCAAAAAATGCCCTCGGACCCCAGACGGTTAACCACTGAATTTGAAACATGACGGTAGATGCGTGAAATGACATGGAATAAGTCTCTTTGCCAAAGGGTATTCCATGTGACGTCAGTGACCATATGGCCTTGGCGGAGGTTTGCGCTCTCTGAATGCTTCTAGTTTATTTAGTTTTAGTTGTCAAAGATATTTTGTTTCTACAAATAACTTCCAGTACAGACTATAAAATCTGCAAAGGTCCTTCATAATTCTTAAGAGAACAAAAAACATTTTGGGTCATCAGCAAATTAAATTAGTCTTAGCACACTGCATCTGCTACAGCCCAGTCTTTTCAAAAGACAGTTATGTGACTGAAACATTAACCACACCTTTAAGTCAGTGTTTTTGTAGCTTCCTTAATCCTGAGTCATGATCAATATTATTGAATGTTTTTAATATTATGATCAACAAATCTTCATGTCCTTCCCAATTTAGGCTGATGGTCTCTGTGACAGTGGGGCCCTGTTAGGTTCCAAGGCTCCAATCTGGATCCCAGACCTGCGTGCCACCATGTGCATGATCTGCACCTGTGAGTTCACCCTCACATGGAGGAGACATCACTGTCGCGCGTGTGGAAAGGTCGGTGTCACCCGTGACAGCCAGTTCCAACTACTGGTCGTTTAACGGCTCCTGAAAGAAGCGAGCTGCTCATCACGTACGTCTGTGTGTGACAGGTGGTGTGTCAGGCCTGTTCCGCCAATAAGTACTACCTGGAGTACTTGAAGAACCAGCCAGCACGCGTGTGTGATCACTGCTTCACCAAGCTGCAGGAGAATAGTGAGTGACGGGAGTCCAGCTGTTCCTGGTGCTGGTTCTGGGCTCCACTGTTTGAAGCACGTTTTATACTCCATTAACTGATAAATCACAAATATTTGCTGTTGCCTCTGACTGTTCTTGGTTTTTCATTTTGGTTTCCTTCTGATGCACCGCATCTGCAAGTTCATTAACTCGCCAGAAAGCCTCTCACTTGACCTCAGGGTCTAGATAGCAATATGCCAGATAACACTGTGCTCGGTCCTTAAAGGCATGTTGCAGAAAAAAATCTTCCCAAATATATTTGTCTAATTTCTCATCAGAATATCTGATCGACCCTTAAGGTAAGACAGAATTCCTTAAAAAGTAAAATTTCAGTAATTTTTCAATAATACATCTTAAATATATTCTGTGTCCAAGTCTTGGAAGCATCTTGTTTCAAGTCATATTTCTCAGTTGATTTAAAGTACCATACTGAGCCACAGATGGAAGCTTTTGCGTGTCGCATGATGAAGTGAGTCAAAACAAGCTCTTTGTGCGTTTTGCTGTCAGATTATGTGGTGTGTAACTAGCACAGAGCAGTTGGACACGCCTCCGCATGCACTGGTGACGTGCTCTCTGGATGCTGCGCCGTACGTCGAGGTCCTGTTGCGTCTTACTTTTGGGGTGGTTGTGTATTTTTGTTTTATTAGGTGACCGCTGTGCCTCGGCCTCACTTTCTCCCATCAAATCTGGAGCGTTCCCCTTCACCAGGAAACACAAGAAGATTCCTGCCGCTCTGAAAGAGGTGAGGAACACACAAAAACACACAATCCCATGACCTTGTGGATTTGTCCTCTCTGATTCAGCGGCGTTGTGACGTTTCTGTCCAGGTGTCTGCAAACACAGAGAACTCCTCCATGAGCGGCTACTTAAACAGGTCGAAGGGCAACAAGAAGCCGTGGAAGCGGCTGTGGTTTGTCATTAAGAATAAAGTCCTGTACACCTACGCAGCCAGCGAGGTACTCACACGGTTTTTGTTTTGTTTTGGGTCTTTTGGGGGGGTGGTATTTTGAGCTGCGTTGGCTCTTTTACTTTCGGGGTGATCAGATATTTGTCTGTCCAGGACGTGGCAGCGTTGGAGAGTCAGCCCTTGCTGGGATTTTTCCTCAGAGAGGAGAAGAATGGGCCGGCTCAGAAGCTCCAGTTCAAGTTGTACCACAAAAACACTCTGTTTTACATCTTCAGAGCTGACGACATCCCCACTGCACAGAGGTACACGTCCTCCAAATCACACGCACAGACCCACACTTGATTTTACTCATTTTCTCTTGTGCATTTTTATCTGTAGATGGATTGAAGCTTTCCAAGAGGCGATGATTCTTGAACAGGAATGAACTTTTGTGGAAGTGAAGTCATATCACAGACAACCTTTGACCCCTGAACTCCAGTAGAGGGTCAGCAGCTCAGGAAGGACTCAGCTGAACCCACTGTGGAATGCCACAGACTGTGTTTCTGCTACATCACTTCAGGCTGTGGCTCAGCGTCTCTGGCTGAGATCAGAGCTGATACAGGTCAAAGGTCAAGTCCAGAAGCATGTGCATGGAAGTGTTACAGAATGGTTGTCAGGACCAATCAAAGCTGCCGGGATGCCCTGGAGGTCCAAAGTCTGGCAGCAGCTTTTAAAGACAATCAAATGAAGGAATCGGTTTGGTTTGAACTCGGAAGACAAAACGATCAGCGACTGCAGAGATGGTCATTCCCCAAAAATACAGCAGTGGTTCAGTTAACGATATTTCTACTCAAGAATCAGGGTTCCCAAAAAACATCATGGGTTTAAGATGACCTTTGACCCATTATGTGCCTGTGTGCTGATGATCAGGAGTCTCCAACGTGGCTCCTGGACAGCACCTGTCCTGCACGTTTGTCTACCTGCTCTACTCACAGGTTGCTGGGTTGGTTTTTTTTTGGGGGGGGGGGGGACATTGGACAGAGTCCTTGATCACCAGAAGAGAGTTGTTTAAGTGTTTTAGCTGTGCTCAGTTGTTCAAAAAGATCTCATTTAAAGGTGTCCAGAAATTCAGAAACAGATCATAGTCTCAAAGCAACAGTTTTTATTTTGCCGGCAAAAAGAAGCAAAATTCATAGTCCTCAATAACACTGGAACAGCTTCCATTTGTGCTGGTTTGCCTTCATGTTAAATACTGTGAAGAGGCCGATTCCTCCACCCCAAAGGGATGTCTTTTCTACATACAGCAATAAAAACACCTGTAGATTAAATTATTTTCTGGGAATTACTCAGGTCTGCAGAGTTCAGCTCAGGGTCCTGTCCTGTCCGGGTCCTGGACATTCTTCACTCAGGGTTTTGCAAGTGCACGGCTTCTTTGTTTCTCTTCCTGCTTCGGCCCTCTGTCAGAGCTTTATTTGATTCTGTTCTTTTTAAAAAGCCAAAATCATCATTTTTCACTGGTATGTTTGATTTACATTTTCCTTTAAAAAAAAAAATTTAAGTTCTTTACTTAAATTTTCACCCCAAATTTCAATTTCTTGTCTCATAGCATTTTTAAAAACAGCATACATTTACACAACATATGTTTTTGCATACAGCATTTGAATATATCAGGCATGTTTTTCTAAATGCTGTAAACTACTCTGTGCTGAAAAGAGCATATACCTATCTGTTAAATGTTATCAGTAGCACGCAACATAATCATGTCCTGGCATCTACATGTCATCATAATATGTATGTTGTTAGCACATCGCTTGTTTTTGGTAAAAATGACACCACAGGGGGCTTACTGTCGGTGTTTCTCAGCTCTTCATTTGGTGAACACACCTGCCTGAATTCATTAGCTGTGGGTGGAGCAAAGAAATTAGAAAAGAAGCAGGACTGCTGCTGTCCAGGAGTCGGGCTGGAGATCCCTGCGTGACGTGCTTGATCTGGATCATCATATCCAGAAAAGCAGTCAGTGTTTAGTGGACACCGCCCCCCCAAACACACACACATTTCTACAGTCTGAGTCTGGATCCAACAGACGGTGCAGCACAACAAGCCAGCAAAGACTGTAAAACCAACATAGACTGAGTTTTGACCTCATCCCAGATCAGACTGACCCCTTCTGACACCCCATTGTGTCATTTTTCACATAATTTGGAGCCAACAGCGGCAGGTGTCACAGTCAGAATGGTCCCCCCTAAAAATCAGTCTGCCTGCCTTCACTGCTCATTGGTCATTTCAGACCACAGCAGCACGTCTGAGTCAGAGTCTCTTCACCCAAAGCAATCAGATGGATTAATGGGATTATTAGCCATCGGATGATAACCTCTTAAATCATTCTAAAGACACTTTTAAGCAGAAACAAGGCGAAACTCCGTGACACTTTGAAATGACCAATGTACAGTGAACGCGTCAGCTAGCAGCTCGTGTAGCCGCAGCGCTCTGATTGCTTCATTCGTCCTTTATGATGAAATAATGCTGAATTTATGTGGAAATGATTGTTGTACAAAAGCTTCAGATATCTGTGGCTGAGACAGATGATGACTGGAGGCAGTTTGATGCAGAAACGAGGTGAAAATCAGTGAACCGCGGCTAATGACGCATGCACAGTGAAGGCGGGGCGGACCGATTTTTGGGGAGACCGTTTGGTCAGCGACACCGGCCATCTTCAATAAAGCAATGGTATTTTGTTCAAAGCTCATGTTGGCTGCTTTGTTACCAATGAATCGTCGGCATCACTGAACCAAATATTTGTTGATTGCAGTCATGTTTGGCCTTCACTGTGAAAAAAAGAATGAAGAAGATATTTAAAAATGTCTGTGCTTTGAGTTGATAGCACTCTGCTGCTCAGATTTTATTCATTTTGAGATTTTTAACCCCAGAAATTTCACATATGGGTAAATGAACCTCCTGGAGAAAACTGGAAATGACAGAAAATGTTGATTATTTTAAATGCAATCGGAAATCTCTTTGTAATAAAATCTCTTGTGTCATTGCATTGGCACGTGGGCAATGCAGAGCTTCTGATTTGTGGCGTCTGGGTTAAAGTAAATAGCCTTAATTACCCATAAAACACATGTGCAGCTGAGTTCTGTCTTGTTAAACTTGCTCCCAGGGAAATATTGTGTAAAACAAAAAAAAAGTGAGTTTCACGTATAGAGAGAAAAAAAAAAAACTTGTGACATACTCTGGAAAATATGGTACTTCAAAATGGGCTAGCTTTGATGCTTCAAGAAACATGTTTGATTAAGATGCCATGCACTCCCATTTGGTGCAAATTATTATTTTTTGTTCATGGCATCATTGGGATCGTGAAAAGCCATAATTTAATGATGGAATAGGCATCACTTAGCCAAAATGGTGTGTGTTTTGGTGGGGGGTGGCCATCACAGTCTCCCTGTGGCTCTTGAGATAAATTGCAATAAGCGTTATGACTAAGTTGGGAATCCAGCTGTAGTAGGGTGATTCTTTAACTACGGGCACTATTGGCCTTGTAAATGTAATTTCCACCACACCATTGCCTTACAATATAAAGCGCCTTGGGGCAACTGTTTGTTGTGATTTGGCACTATATACATGTGCTCTGATGTCACTGTTTATCTCCATAGAAACTACCCAAACAATCTTTCATACAAACTTTAAAGGGACATTACAGTGTTGTGGTGGAAATTACGGCAATAGTGTGGGACAACTACATTTTGTTTAGAAAAATCACAACAGTTGTATGACATTGAATACCCCAATTATGTTTTGATTATTTTAAAACATTAGAAAAAATGTTTCTTTACCATTCATTTTTATCATTGAAGATCAAAAGTCTGGGTGTGGGACAAGCACAAAACGGCAATATTTGCATATAATGATGCTGAAAAAAGGTGAAAGAGTCATCATAGACTACTAGAACAAATTTCTTAACACACTTTCATTGTAAAGATAACTATAAAAGTGTGAAATTTCCCCTTTTTTCTGTTTTTCATACAATATGATCAAAGGACATAAGTGCCTGTAGTCTAAGAATCACCCAGTAACTGCTCTCCAGCCAGGACACGCGGGTCTGTTATTTCAAAATGGTGATGATTGAGTTGTTGGTTAGATTGCCAGATGTTGCACTCCTCTTTTGTGGTGCGGGATCCCACATGTCTTACTATTTCAGTGAAGGAATGAAACGGCAGAATAGTTCTCACACATTTATGCCATATTCAGATTTAGTTTTGGTGCAAATGGTTCTGCACCAACCTGGTCTGAAAACACCAAAATCTACAAACAAAGAAAAAACAAAAACTTTTTTTTCTGTAACAGACCTTTTGTATACATGCACTCTATGCAGTCTGTGCTAGACATGATTCTAAACTGTCAGGCAACAGTTTTAATAATAAAAAAGAAAAATTATATGCAATGTGTGTGTGTTTCACTTCCTTTGTGGGACTTGAAAAGGTGAAAAGTGATGATGTCACAGTTGAATGTCGTGTGCACTCAGATGTGCAGCAGCAGTTCAACAGTCTGTCCTATAAATCTGTGGCTTCACTCTGAGACTTTCTCTTTTATTTAGCCATGATCAAAGCACCGCTTTGACTCATCAGGTGTTTTTAGAGATGTGTCAAAAGTTGTGAAATTTTCTGATCTTTAGCCGTCATTTCCCACAGGCATTACCATGCACACGGTTGGATTTAAAGCTGCAATGTGTAAGGTGTAGCATCATCTAGTGGTGAGGTTGCAGATTGCATTATGCTGTCACCAGTCATGATTTTGTCCCCCTGGGTTCCTGCAGACTCATTCAGATTATTACGAACACTATTCATTACTTTAACATTTCCCATAATCCCCCTGGCGGTCCACTGCTCTTCCCAGAATGCACCACGGCACCAGCAGAGTCCCAGTGTCGCCAACTGAATGGTCCCCCCTAAAAATCTGTCTGCCCTGCCTTCACCACGTATGCATCATTAGCTGCAGTTCACCAATTCTCACCTCGTTTCTGCTTCAAACTGCACTCCAGCCATTCTCTATCTCAGCGAGATCTGAAGCTTTTCCACAACAATCATTTCCACATAAATTCAGCATTATTTCATCATAAAAGATGGAGGAAGCGATCAGAGCACTGCAGCCAGATGAGCTGCTGCTGCGTTCACTGTGGCTCTGTCATTTCAAAGCGTCAGTAGTGACTCATCAATTATCGCCTCATTTCTGCTTAAAACTGAAGGCAGGACAAACTGATTTTTAGGGGGGAACCGTTTGGCTCAGACACCGGCGCCTCACAGTCTGTAAACAACGGCTAGCGAGGATGTGGATGGTGTTGATCCAGCAAGTTTGACTATGATGATGACATGTTCACCCAAGTTGAGAGAGTTATCTAGAGGAGGTGTAAGACCTGTGATGGACTTTAGCTGTTCCCTGATGTTGTCTTATTGTGCCTGAAACCGACCTCTGGCGTGAGTCACTGTAAGACGGTGTGAGATTCACAACTGTGAAACAGCAAATATTGAATTTCTACTAACAAACTCCCCTAAAACCTTCACATCTTAATGTTTTAGAGACAACAATGAACCATGTTAAATAAGTAGTCATGTTTTCTGAATTGAATTATCGGGTTCATTCAGAAGGGGTCGCTGTTGTTATTCCGCCTTTCCCGCGCATGCGCACACCGGCGGCGGGCAGAAAACTGGTGAGTCCGAGCAGCTGTGATGAGAAAACACACGGGAAGGTGACGATTCTTGATCCCGAACATCGAAAGCGATATTGTGAGAAATTAAATCTTGGAGACAATGACCGTGAAGGATTTCAAGTTGTTGGAGGCGTACAATTATTTTGTCAGTCGTCATGTGATCACTGTTATCAGCCTGCTGACGTCTGAGATCTTTCTGGTTCCGTCTCTGTGGGCCGAGTGCAGGACGGGCTCTGCAGCTTTTTAAACGCGGTCCAGTAAACACACTCGTGCACAGTCCGGCCGGCGTGCGCGTCGTGCATCAGGCTGCAGTTCTACGCGTGTGCAAGGTTGAAAAAGTGATGGAGAAAAAAAAAAAAAAATCACCACAATGAAGCGGCCGCTTTGATTGTATACAGCTGTGGATCACATGACTTCACCCAAATAAAATAAAACAAACAAACAAAAAGATCCACAAACACAAAATCAGCCTGTGTGTGTTCATACATTTATACATTTTAACAAGCGGAAAGCCACCAGACCAGCTCGAACCGAACCCTGGGTTCCTGGACCGTCTCCTCTGTGTTTCTTCTCGCTGGTTTTTACAGTCGTTTTGACGCCGGTGAGTCCAACTTTACACTTTGTGTTCATCCGTTTGTCTGCAAAATCGCTCTTTTGCACGTTAAACCACCTTAAAAATATCGCAAAATGCCGCCCCTCCCTCTCCCAATCCGACGCAGAGAAGTTGGTCCATGCCTTTATCTCCTCCAGACTGGTCTACTGCAATGCCCTGCTCGTCGGGATCCCTGGCAAAAGTCTACAAAAGCTGCAGCACATTCAGAACTGTGCTGCCTGGGTCCTGACGAGGAGGCGCAAATATGATCACATCACTCCAGTCCTCAGATCCCTTCACTGGCTGCCCATTCAACAAAGAATTCAGTACAAACTCTGTCTCCTTACACACCAATGCATACATGGAACTGCCCCTGCCTACCTCAGTGAACTCCTCATGCCACAAACCGCCTCAAGAACCCTCCGCTCCACCACGTCCACCTACCGCCTGCACCAGCCCAGATCCAAGCTCTCCACCATGGGAGACAGGGCCTTCCAGGCAGTCACCCCACAGCTCTGGAATACCCTTCCAGAGACCCCGAGGGTCCCACAGAGTGTGGGGGCATTTAAAAAAGGCCTCAAGACATTTTTATTTAAAAGGGCCTTTTAAAATGTTAAAATGTTTAAAATGTTATGATTTTATCTGTGTGGTTATGTTTTATGAATATATTTTATTGTTCTTGACCCTGTATATTGTTTGTTTTTAGTCTGTAGCACTTTGAGATTCCACAGAATGTAAAGTGCATTACAAATAAAGTCTATTATTATTATTATTATTATTATTATAAACTGTGTTTGATTTCAAAATGAACCGAAAATCAGATCGTTGTTAGTTTGCATCGCCTAAATGTGGAAAACCACAAGAAAAAAAGGAAAAAATCCAGACAGGGAGGTTTGTTTTTAGGCTGAGACTACGGGTACCGACAGGTTCTAAACACACGGAGGGTGTGTCTTACCGACCAATCAGAATGCGCAAATATGCGGCTAAAGGTCCGGTGTCACGTACAATTCTTTCCGCCTCGCTTAGAAAACAGCGCTTTGAACTCGAGGTGGACGGACGACGAAAGAAGCAAAACACCTTCGCAATTTACGTCGATATTTTGATGAATTTCTTAAATTACAGCAGCTTCATTAAACAAATGAATGATTATCAGCACGACGGCGAGCCTACAGGCTGCCAGTTAGGGTTTCTGAAACAAAGGAGAAAAAAGAAACAGTTCAGCTGAAGCATTAGTGGACGTAAAATATTCTGTCTGTTAAAAGCTTCACCGCTTCTTTCCCACCGGTGTCACGTACGTGAACCTCGGTCCGTACCTTTAGCAGTATATACGGATGTACGTACCCGGAGCCACTTCGTTGTTTTTAACGTGATCCAGGCTGAGCTCATGTGATCCATCGATCGCCGCTACTGGACACAATTCTGAGCCAAACCGCCTCCGATCCTTGAGGCTAAATGCTGCAAAGTGATTTTTTTATTTTATTTTTTCCAAACGCATCCATCTGGATGTGATGTGTTTTGTTTTTTTTTATGTACAGCGCTGATCGGTCAGTGTGTTTATGGATCAACCGACCGACAGTCAGCGGCTGCAGAAGAGCTTTCTGCCTACCGGTGTCGGCCCCGCCCAGCGTGTGACGTCATCGCGATTCCGTCTAATTTCGTCGAACTGAAGTTTTGCAGACGGTTATTACCCGGACATACTTATGGAGCGGGCTGTCGTTAACATACCGTCTAAAGATGGCGGACATCGTACACGTCTTTCGAAGAGCTTTGGGGCAAATCAGAGGTCACGGCGGGCTGCGAGGATTACTCCTTCAGTTCTTCAGGTCAGAATAATCACGGAATTCCAGGGACTGTAATGAATTGTAGAAAATGACTGGAAGAGTCTGTTAATCATCGCTGAGAGCCGCCATTCCGCCTCGAGCTAACGCTAAGCTAACGGCTAATTAAGACAACAAACGCCCAAAGTAACAAAAAAATAAACTGCCCCGAAGACGTCTTCAAATAACCGCTTTACTTGACTCTTCCCAGGTTTTAAACGGTTTGTATTTGGTGTTAAAAGTGACGTCTGTCTTTAAGACCTTTTCAATGTCGTTTTAAGTCATTATAACCACGTATGAAAGAAGAAAAGTGGCAGAAATTAGACTTAATTCCTCCGTCAGTATATGGACTTTGACTCCAGGACAAAGACTCTGAGTAGAGCCGCTGCTTCTTGGGTTTGAAAGGAGCCAGTTGAGGTGATTTGTAATTTGTTCTGTGCTGCCCTCTTGGCCAGGTCACTCTTGAAAAAGAAGTTTTAAACTCAGTGAGTTTTTACCTGGTTAAATGAAGGACATTCATTTAGGCACCTGGTGAGGATGTCCCCTTGTGGTCTCCCTGAGGAGGTCTTAGGCATGTCCAACCAAGAGGATGCCCCGGGGAAGACCCAGGACACATTGGAGGGATTATATTTCCCAGCTGTCTTGGGAACGCCTCGGGATCCCCTGGGAAGAGTTACGGGACTTGGCGGTGGACAGGGAAGTGTGGGATGAGCTGGTTGCTTTGCTGCCACCACGAACTGGACCGAATAAATGAATGAATATAACCACTTATAACCACTGTTTATTGTTACTTAAGAAAAACAGGTTAAACCTCCAGTTTAATGAGATTAAATCTCTTTAAAACTGCTGAAAAAAAATATAATATCTGGAAAGACATTTAAAAACATTTTGAATCAGATTAGCTGTTTCAGGGACTTTTTGACTTCTTGTGTTCATATTCAAAGTAAATAAACATGGAAACCAAGAATTACACTTAACACTAGTGATGGCAATTTCGAAGCCTCATGAACCAATGAGCCACTGCAACACAACTGGCTGAAAATCGATACACTGCTTTGACGCGTTTGATACAGTTTGAAATGTGACATCTGCTGAATTCATAGATGCTTATTCGCCATCTTTGGACGGATTTCCATCTTTTTGCAAAATCTCGCCGTCTAAAAGAACAAGCAAAACATAAATTTTTATTTCCTCAAATCCATGAAATGGTATTTTAGCGGAAAAACTCCAAATCGCTGAGAAATTTATCATAAAATGGTGTGTTCAGGGTTTACACTAGTGCATTGTGGCCCGTTATGCTATAATTTTGTACCGTTACGATTTTCAATACAGCATCTGTAATCAACCGTTTCTGCAGCGCAACTCCAGTTTGAAGTGAGAATCGAAGCAATGCTTCGATTCAATAGCTTGTGGCTCTTTGATTCGCTGCTCTTCAGAAGTGGTAAGTGCGCTTCTTAACCCCCCTGAAAGCCATTAAAATATCATGAGCCATTTTTGTGTGGATTAAAGTCACTAACTGGGACTCTGGTCTTGTTGCAGTCGAGAAACGTGAATCGTCCTCCGTTTTGGCACAGCTTCAAACGCTGCACGGCTCTCTGCCGAGACAGAGTCTGCTCGGAATTAATAACTTCAAAACGAATTGCCGCTTTAAATAAAATGACACCTCTTACAAACGTTGCAATACAGACAATAAGCTACAATTAACTAAAAGGTTTTTTTCCTCCCAAAATGAGACGTGTTGCATTCTTTATAAACCTGACCTGCAGCACAGCTGCAAGAGCTCAGCTCATAGGTATGGAAAGACATTCATGCCTATAATGATGTCTGAAAGGAAATGCTTTTGACAAAAACTAACAGATTTTATTTCTGTTTATGTCCAGAGATCAAGGATCCACCATGTAGAGTTTATGTCCAGAGTTTAAGGATCCAGTAACCAATTTCATATTTATTTACTTTAAGACTCAATAAAATGTTGTTCAATTTTAATTTAATCAGCTTATAAAGCGCCAAATTACAACAAAAGCCGTCTCAAGGTGCCTCACACAGAACAGTTCAACATAAAAAAAAAAAAAAAAAAATGTCAAGTACCTAATTAAAAACAGAAGTAAATGAATAAATCATAAGAAAATAAAAACTACTCATAAGAAAGAGAATAAAAATAGGTTTTAAGTCTTGACTTAAAAATGTCCACGGACTCCAACTGCCTCACTGAGGGCCATGTACTGGTAAACCCAGAATGAGCTCGCCCACTCACAAACTTCCCCAGCCTTCTGGACATGATGAAGGGACTTGGGCTGTCGTACCAGGCTTTTCCCCTTTGGGTACCCCGAGAATGGCCAATTTTTAGCTTGAATTTTCAAAAGCTTCCCCCCTTCTGTAGTCTCCACTACAGTACTACAACTTTTTATTTCTCCCTGTTCAATCCAAAACAATATGCATTGAGAAGAAACCGTTATTGTAGTACACATTCAGGCTCCATGCACATTTTCAAGAGCACAGCACCCCTCCCTGGAAAAACAGTAAAAGAGTTACACAAATGTAACACTTTGTTGTGCATTATTGAAGGAATAATAGTAATCAAGTGGCTTTTGAATGCATGCTATGTCTTGCTGTAGGAGATCACAAGAGGAATCTCAGGTTTATTTATTTTCACTGTCTTTTTGGCACATGGGAAACCCAGCGGTATTAACGAAGTGTGTCGAAATGATAGAAAACCTACAGATTTCTTTTGTTCCTGAATATGAATCTGAATTGGTATAGAATGACTGATTAGATGCCATGTCAGTGTTCAGAGCAGACAAACAGGCTGACTATATATGTATTTACTATAATACTATGTATACATGGTAATGTCATCTGTGATGGCATACAAAAGTCAACTGATCCTTAGCAGAATCTCATCAGTATTATGTTATGTATCTTTATCTACTCTGACAGCAATTATCTAGTCTCTAGTCTGAAGGCATTATGAAGTTAACTAGTTCTTTGAATGTTGAGATTTTAATTGCCTAGTCTTTGATCCCAATCAAAAACAAACTAAATCAATAAAGTTTTTTGCATGAGTTAGCTATATTTGTAAACTGTTGTGTTGTTATAGTCTGTATTTACTCCTACAGAATGGTACAACATGCCATAGTGCATGAGATCACAAGAGAAATTTAACAGCTGTTTCAAGTCCAAATTTAATCCAAATGATACACCAAAATGCACCACAGGGCACATAAATTCTTAAAATTTCCAGGGGGGGGGCAACCCCAGACCCCACCCCACCCCCCCACCTTTCTGCTTCGCTGTGAGTAGTTGCTGTCTTTTAATTTACCAAGACTTTGGATTGCTGTCTTTTTTTCTTTTTTTTTCCATCCTAAGCAGCCATGTGGATTTCTTTGAGAATGACCTTGAGCGAGTGCCCTGACAAATGTTTGCACTGATGTGTGGTTTGTTCTTGAAAAAATAATAATAAAAAAAATGTCATATGTATTATTGTGTCTTTCTTAATGTAATAAATAGTCCCTCCAGATGCACACATAATGGTTCTGAAAGCCTTTATTATAGACTATATGTAGATTTGTGTTATCATTCCTCAAACTACATTTGGATAAAATGTGACAGGAAAAGTGAGAAAGACATGTGCTTCTGCAACTGGTGCTCATGTTACTGTAATTAGTAGAATAGAGGGGATAGGAGACGATGATTGTGCGACTTTCAACAATTTTTATTCAAAAAAAGAATAATTTCAACGGTGCTGGACTTTAATCGGCTCCTCTTCTGCCTCACCACCTCTCCAGCTTTGGAGAAGACCCGCTCACAAGGCACTGATGTTGCTGCATCGACAAATATTTATTTGCCATTCTCTGCAAATTGGGATAGACTGCGACTCGTGTGGCCCAGTATTTGAGCGGGTCTTCTCCTCTGGAGGTGGGCATATGTTGGGTCAAACCTTTGTAGTAAAGCCCTGAAGTCTTCGCTCTCCACTATTTTGAACGGTTGTGCATCTTCCACAACATAGTCCACCAGTGCCTCATCCAATCAGCTCGTCTGCCTTTAATGGAAACACAGTCTGACATGCTGAGCTGTTTTTATGTTTTAATCTTAGATAAAGAATAAAATACAGCTTACATGGCCTGATTCCTGCTTCAGGAGCAACAGCCACTGATGTCTCGGGATGTTTGGACCTCAGGTGTCATTGAAGACGTTTTGTTACTGTACCTCAACTCTTGAGCACAAATCAAGCACTTGACCTTTTTGGGGCTTATTAGATCAAAGTGCTCCCAAGAGATTGATTGAGCTCTTTTTGGAACTGGCTCCTCCATGTCCCTTCCTCACCACGACTCACTCTCTCTCTCACACACACACACACACTCACTCTCCTTTCTCACACCTTTCACTTCAACTAAATCACAGCTCTTCAGTCACTCAGCTCAGTCTCTGATCTACCTATAATATATAGTCGAACCTATAACCTGTGTTGATGTACTGTGTGAATAAATGTTGTATATGTTGTGTTTGGTGTGTGTCTGTCTATGTTAGATCCTATGTGTATGTAGCTAACTAGACTAAATGAACTCTAAACTAGACCTAAATAGAAACTAATGCTTTCCTTGGCTCAGATTCACGTGCTAATTGGTAAAAACAGTGTCGCCGGCAATCTCCTCCTCTCACAAGCCCACGGTTTGAGCTGTGATTCAGATCTCATTTAAATACTTAGTGGGTCGTATTGACACGCCCACATTATTCAGATTTTCCGCAAAGCTCGACACATGGTGTGACGTAACGAGGTCTCGCTCGCAGTGGTCACGTGATGGGGGGCGTGCTCGAAATGCTGCTCACTGACACTTGTGGTTCAAAAAGCTCGATGCTGTGTCGAGCAGACTGACTCCAGCTTAACATCATTACTTAACACCAACATTTTTATGACCTAGTTTACTTTGACTATTTCCATCACGTTTCTGTCTCTTCTTCACTCTGATGACTTTGTCATGTATATTTATCTATTTTTTCTGATTTGTATCCTGTTAACTTCATCACCAATAAGTCTTGGGTTGTTGTTCTGGCAAAGTAAATAACATGATGTCGCCAGTTTGGACTCTGGAAGGTTGTAACAGGTTTTTAATTGTGTTTTTGTCAAACTTGGATCAGTCAGTGAAAATAATGAAGCATCATCTGTTTTGTGCACGTGATATGAGGATTATGATTCCTTCTTTTCTTCAGGGTGAATGATGTGAAGACAGGGACTTTAGTTGGTGTGGACAAATATGGGAACAAATACTATGAAGATACCAAGAACTACTTCTTTGGTGAGTCAAGCAGGCAAAATATGTCTGTTCCACCTGGTGGTTTCAGAGCAGCACCTCTGATACTTCTGAAAGTATGTAGAGCCGTGATCCACATGGAAGTATTGTTCAAAGTTGATGTATTTCACACACACAAAAAAAAACAACCCCAAATTGTAACCTCAAACCATTTAAAATCATTGGTAAGGTTGCTCACAGGCTGAGACATCAGGTTTAGAACCTCATTCTGTGTAGAAATATTGGTCAGATTTAGAAGTGCACAAAATAAATAACATTTAAACAAAAATCTGTTTGTCCTGGTTTGCATGCTGAAAATTACACATCAGGTATGATGGTGTCTTACAGTGACGTTGGCTATAAATTCAGGCTGAACTTTGTATTTAAAACTACTGCAGTCAATGTTTTGTGACGTTAAAATAAAGGTTTTATTGGTAGCACTAACACCTGAAATGATTTCAAATTATTCAGAGCTCACAGTAGTTAATGCACGTCTGATGACACGGTGAGACTTTTCCTCACTCTGGCTTTGACAAAAGTGGAAAAGTTGAAAGTTTTGTTTTTCCTCTGGATGATTTAATGAGAGATGTTCAGATTTGTGGACAAGGTTTTATGCTTGAATTTAGATTCTGGTTGAAGGATGCGACACACATGATTTACTTCTTCAGGTCGGCACCGCTGGGTGATTTACACCACCGAGATGAATGGAAAGAACACCATGTGGAATCTGGATGGCAGCATGGTGCCAGCCGAGTGGTATGACTCCATATCTTACTGTAATGATCATCTCACACACATAACACACAGTGCAGTGAGGTTGATTTGAAAAGGTTCTTAAACATTGTCTGTCCTGCACAATTAAACCGAAGCTCCCTTTGGCCTTGCTTTAGGCATCGCTGGCTGCACGCGATGACAGACGACCCCCCCACCACACACCCTCTTCCACCAAAGAAGTTCTTGGCCGAGGTCCACCAGCTAAATGTGAGCGGCACCCCGCAGCAGTACGTGCCTTACTCCACCACACGCAAGAAGATTCATGAGTGGGTTCCACCCAAAGCTGGAGCTCAGTAACCTCAAGTTATGGTTTAGATTTTTCTCATTCTGTAAGTTGCAGTTTTCTTCCGCCCGTCAGCGCGCGCCCTTAATAAAGTCTCTCTACAGATATTAGTGATGCCCGTGGTCTTTGTTAAAGTGTTACGGCGTCATGATGGTGTATAAAAGCAGCCAGTCTGTGGTTTGACCTGCGTGACCGTGATGCAGAATGTTTGTATGTGGCGCACACACAGTGGAGACCTTTAATAACGTCATTTAAATAATTATGATAACTGATGCCCCAAAAAAATGAGTCAATTGTCCAATTAGTTTTGGTCCCTTAATCCTGTAGCAAGAGCAAATTCAGTGTACATCAAGTGCCCTGTGGCTCGCTATGATGGCCAAGAGGGGGGGGGGGCGATGTTCTCGGTGTGATGTTTTTACTGCTGCATTAAAAAAATAATGAAAATGCTTTTGGCATGAAGCTGAGTCAGTGTTTCCGCAGTCTGCTCTGATACTCACACAGCTCAGAGAGGCTCTTACTCACACACACCAAGGACATGTTGTCCAAATCCTTTGAAATGTTTAAGGTCAATATGCACAAAATCCTTTGGATAATATGGATGAGTGGAACTTAATTTGCTCTCCAGAGCAGCTTTGACATTTCTTGTCTGTCAGTTTGTTTTTTGTTTGTTGGTCGGCGTCTTCATGCTAAAATGTAAATAATGCAGATAAAATGTGATTGTCTGATGGAGCCGAATGGCCTCGTGATGTGAGCTGGGCACCAGACAAACCCTGAAGAGGGTCATACAGGAACACCCACTGCATTTTACAGGGGCAGAGCCGGTGTGTCCTGTGCACAAAAATGTCATTTATTCATAAACTCGTTTTCTTGTGAAGTCCATAAAATGAGGAGTTGAATGTTAAAGTAGATTTAAATAAAATAAGAGTAAAAAGAACTATTGTAGCTCAGAATGGTTAAACATGTGCAAAGTGAGTGTGATTTTTTTTTTTTTTTTTTTTTTTAAGTTACATTTATTTTTGCAAAGACTTCGAAACAAGTTTAATTGCATTTTTTAAAATGGCTGTCATGGAAACTCCCATGAGTAGACTGGCGGGTGAGTCCCAGCAGCTTCTTTTGGGATCCTTTTGTTGTTGCTGTGTTGACTGAACAAATGATGTAAAATAAAGGTGTCCTTGGGTGCGCAGCCTGTAAAATGCAGTGAGCAGATACATAGCTACATAACTCAATAACTGAATAACTTTGTGTCCACACATTAGCAGGTCTGATAAGGAATATCAACAGAATAAAATACGATGAAATTTGATGCACCAGGTCATCTAAAAATACACTTATTTAACCTCTTAAACCCTAGAGTCCCCAAATTTTGGGACTTGCCCTGTTTCGGAACATTTGAACACTCATAACTAACCAATGCTGACACCAACATACACTTATTATACATCAAAATGTCAAGTGAAGTGTCCTCTACAAAAGTATCCACTTCAATCAAATATCAACTAACCACAGCTGAAACGCCAAGCAAATAAAGACATAACTCGGAATTCATTTTTGGGTAGAAAAAAAACTCTCATTTACTCCTACCAAGTATTATTTACTTTCAATTTTTTGCATCCACAACATCACCTAGGACCTGTCTTTTAGCTGATCCAAACATTTGCATTTTTGACCTTGTACAAGCTGAGAAATAAATCATAATGTAGGGTATGTGATTTGGTGAAATAGGCTCTAGGACTTAAGGGGTTAATATCCACCTGCTGGACATCGCCACCTACTGGATGGTTGGTCACTGCTGGAAGGATGGATGATAGAAATTAGGAGCAGGTGTGGCAGAAGATGCATGTAGCTTGAAATGAGCTCGTTTGTTGTTGATTATTATGGTGGTGAAATAAGAAAAAGTGAACGTTTTCAAGGAACTTTGTTGATATCTTTCAGGTGCTTTGATGATGATGTCAAGTTCTGTTTCACTGATGAGAAAAATCCAAGTTTGTGTAAACAATCATCATGCGATGCCAAAATGTTGTGTTCACGTCCCAGGAAAGCTGAGTTTGCTGCAGTTGACAGCTGCAGCAGCTGCTTTCACTGAATCAGCATTCCAACATTCCCACACTCTTTCATCTTTCCCCTGTTCTCTCCATCCATCTGCAGCTCTGCATCCTCTCTTTGATTGGCCGGTCCGGTTGTCATGGTGAGGAGTGCCGGGCTGACGGTTGTTGGCTGATTGGGATCAGAAAAGTCTGCAGTCTGATGACTTTCTGCCTTTTAAGGTGGTGTTTCCCCACCAGAGCAGAAGTCTGGCAGCAGGATAAGGAGGCAGAGTGCATGCTGGGACAGGAGCGTGCACAGGAAGAAGCTGCTTTCATAACAGCGAAACACACACACTCCTCCTGTAGAGGGACGCCATGAGTTCAGAGAGGCTGAACTCTGACGCGGGGTCGGCGGTGCACTTTGACCTCTGGCTCCGAGGGAGAGGAAGCATGAGGAAGCACTTGAGTCCTCCTCCACTCGTCTACGTGACCGAGGTACCATCTGATCCGTCTCTGCTTTACGTCTGTCATTCTTGTTGTTTGCTGTTAATCTGTTTTTCTGTGAAACAACAAACTCGGCTTTCCTGGGACGTGAACACATTTTGGTGTTGCTTGATGATTGTTTACACAAACTTGGATTTTTTTTTCCATCAGTGAAACATGTTTTTTTTTGTTTTGTTTTTTTTGAACTGCTCACTGAACTCAACATCATCATCAGAGCACTTGAAAGATGTCGACAGAGTTCCTCAAGTTTTTCTTATTTCTCAACCATAATAATAAAAAACAGTAAACAAGCTCATTTCAAGCTATGGGCATCTTCAACCACACCTGCTCCTAATTTCTGTCATCCATCCTTCCAGCAGTGACCAACCATCCAGTAGGTGCGTTGTGCAGCAGGTTCCTACCTATGGATATTAAATAAGCAAAATAAAGTGATTTTATTTATGTATTTATTCTGTCTCTAATTGTTATCGCTCTCCTAATGTGCAGATGGAGAAGATGAAGCCATTTAATGTTTGGACGAGATGCAGTCATTCATTTGAATTACATATCTGTTTATCTGCTCACTGCATTTTACAGGGTGTGTGCCCAAGAACACCTTTATTTTACGTTATTGCATCATTTGATTGACAGGTTTGGGGAAAAACTATTTATTTCAGGAGATGATGGTTTCATTTGAAAGCAGGTGACATTTTCAACACGTTGTCCTCTGTACTGGGGTGGATTTAGCTTCGGGGGGGGGGGGGTCTCCCTCCTGAAAATTTAAAACTTCTGTGACTTTCTAATAATTTTTAATGCATAATTTTTCTTTTAAACACTGGAAATTGTTTAATTCTGCATGCAGCAGCGTTCATCATCAGCTTTTTGTTTAAGCAATATTTGATCACATTTAATCAATAGCTTGGGCAGGGGGCTTCCCTCCCACAACCTCCAATCTGGATCCGCCGCTGCTAGCTGTATTGCAGTGTTGCTGATGGTCTCAAAATCAAAAACAATAAAAGCTCTCATTGTTTAAGTCTCCAAACTAAAGGTGCAGATGAGGCCAATGTAGCGTATTTGCTCACAGACCTCATCTGGCCCCCAGAGTGGAGAGGATCTGGTTCTGGACCTGGAGTGTTCTAACCATGGTGACACTTGCATGAATTTGATTCCTGCACTGATACGCAATCTTGCGTGCCAATGAATGAACTTGCCATAAACTTGTAAACTGTGCGCAGCTGCGTGCCAGTGCGCCAAACTTTTTTTTTTTTTTTTTTTTGGGAAATGTTCTTAAGACTTAGACTTAGACAACTTTATTCATCCCACCAGGGGCAATTAATTTCTGGCATGCATAAATTTTGTGCCACTTGCATGAACCTAGCAGAACAGTGGATTAGTGGTTAGCACTGTTGCCTCTCAGTAAGAAGGTCGTGGGTTTGTTTCCCACCTGTGTCCTTTCTGTGTGGAGTTTGTGTGTTCTCCCCATGTTTGTGTGAGTTTCTGCCAGGTGCTCCGGCTTCCTCCCACATCCAAAGACACACAGGTTAGGTGGAATGAAAACTTCGTAATTGTCCAGGTCTCCCTTCAAAAGAGGTCTTGATCTCAATGGAACTAACCTGGTTAAATTAAAACTAGTTGTGAACATTGCGCAGCCTGTTGGCAAACACTGCGTGTCACTGAGTGCAGGGTCATTCCTGTAGCCTCTTGGATCTTACTTGTAAAGTTCTGGTCATAATGTCCAAAGTGATGTCTTCTAGTCTACGTTCCCACACCATCCTTGCTTGTCTTTCTCGGTGGGTTATGCCTCCTTTGACCTGCTCGTTCTTCTGCATTTTCTTCGGCTCTTCAGGAAGTAGTGCTGCGGCAGTGAGATCATCTAGAGCCTTTTCTTGTTTCTCAGAGCTTCTTCTCTGGTGTTCAACATCTTGTAGGGTCAGGAACTAATCAAGGAATGACTGGAAAAATGTAGCATGGCGTCAAGTGGAATCAAATAAGGCCACAACCACTTCACACATGCCTTTGCAGGAACAACGGGCGTCGTGTCGTACGCTGTACGCACACAATTCACAAACAATACTTCACCAGGGGGTAAATCAGTCGTGCCATTGCGCATGATTTTCGGTTGTGCATTGCGTGAAAAGTGATTAACTTATGTATAAATGTGACTTGAACCGTACACAAACTAGGCTTCATGCTTTCAAGTGTACCATCTAAATGACACGCACTGGCATGACAAATTGCGCCACGGTGACTTTACTCATTTGGTGAAAGGCGCTCACGCAACAGGCTGTTGCGTATTCAGCAGTTTTGATAAGTTCCACCATGTCTGCGTGCACCTGCAGTGTGCGTGGTCGAGTGTTCCTGTTTGAGTCATGCCTGTAGCTTGCTGTAGTTCACGGACATGTCGGTGCAGCTGCAGCTTCGTCCTCGTGCCTTCTGCTGGTCTGTGCAGGAGCGCCTCCTGTCTGCAGACTCTGTGTGACTGTGAGCACAACTGTATGCATGCATACTGTCAAAAAAACAGATTATGCAACATATCCAGTGTAACAGGGTTTTTTTTCCTGTCAAACCAGCCGCCTTCGTCTGTCCACAAACGGGGAAACAGAAAGAAGAAGCAGACCGTCGCCTTATTGCTCACTTTGGGCTCATTTGGATTCTGCAGTAAATGAAAAGGTTTTTTTTCTGCCCCTGGTACTTTGGCAACAGAAGCTCTGCTCTGACACTTAGAAGTGCACATGGCCATGTGTTAACTGTGGTCACTTGCATCAGTTCACCATGGCAACCGTCACCGTGCAGCGGACCTTGGTGATGCTGTGCTGTGGTTTCCTGCTGTTCTCCTGCATTAAGCGCCGTGTTGATCCCATAACACAGATAATGTCTCAGAGGGCGCCGTAAACACTGCTTTCACGCCAGCACAATAGAAAACAGACAAAACCAGTTCCATATGAGTGCAGTCAGGCCCAGAAGTATTTGGACATTGACAGAAGCTTTTGTGTTTTTTCAGCATATTGGAGCTAACATATACTGAATATTAATTTGAGAATATTTGCAAGCAAATTGGCTGAAAGGTGCAGAAATTACAGCATTTTTACATGATATCAGCAATAGCTGGACAAAGTGACATAATCACAGTTTGCCATTTTACAAAAATTTGCAGTCATATTAACAAAATCAGATTGAGTCAGTATTTTGACTTTTTACTCATGATGACAAGGACTTGGCATTCTCAGTTGTGACTTTATCTCTTAATTAAATTAAAGTTCTGTACTGGATCAGATGAGCCAAAAGACAAAAGGTGTGATTGTTTTTTTTTTGTTTGTTTTTTTTTTAACTGCTGTCATAATTTCATCTTTCGGTTGAGAGGAAATACTCAAATTCTGTCTATAATTGCAAATTGAGATTTATCAACAACGCGTAATAAACCATATAACAGCATGGTTTCTTTTCTGTAGGTATTTGGTCGGTGAGGCTTACAATGAGGCAGCGTTGCTCCAACAGCGGTCAGGTCGCAGAGTAATCCACCAAATGTGAAATCCATCAAATGTGAAATGGTAATTCTGTATCAGAATCCACATCAATACTTTCGTATGGTATCTTAAATTCACCCATTTCGGCAGCCGTGGCAGTATGCAACTTTCTCTCACTCTCAGCTAACAGCGCCATTATGACATCTGTGTAGCAGTTCCGCGTCATGACAATATTGCACATGCGCAGTTGCGCAGAGGGCTGGCCTGTCGACAGGAATGATATCTTGTCAGAACAGCAGTCAGGGTGCAGAGCAATACATCTAAATGTAAACGGGTCACATATTTTGCCACTATTACTCCAACAGTATATGGTCTGAAATCTCACAACACGATTAACCAATCGGATTTGCAGAAAAAAATGTAATTGGATTAGAATATATATATATATAAACCCTGTGTGTTGGTGATAGAGTATTGTTTTACTGCTGTGTGTGTGTGTGTATAAGATGACACAAGCAGTTTCTTCAAACCTGTTTGAAAAATTACCTTAATAAATATATGGAGGTGATTAGATTTTGGAGTAGTTTCATCAAAAGTCAAGGTCGCTTAAAGGACATGTTGCACCGAAATCACAACAATTTAGATTTAGGCTGTTAGTGACCATCCGATGATCCACCGGGATTACTTTGTGCACTTTCGTGACCAGTTTCAAAGTATATGGCATTCGCAACAAGCAGCTACAGAGACATCCGGAAACAAAGTACTCATGAGTACTGGGGTATATTTATGACAGCAGTGATGTGACTATTAGAAGCATCTTAAATGGAATGTAGCTGCTAATGTTAAGAACTGAGCCACAGATTAATTCCAGAGTTTACACAAGTGTGATGTCGTGTTATAACGACTCGTTTTTAAGTGAAAACTGTTCATTTTGATGTGGCTGTGAAGTTTTTCCATCGGTGTCTGACCTGTTGTGACCTTTAGAAATGGGAACTGAATTGTCTGGTTGCTCTTGTAGCACAGCAGATAACTGAAACAGTCCTTCAGATGGTGACACAAAGCACCAAACTCTACACAAATTCTCTTCAGACATTGAAGGTGTGCTGACATGAGCATGTCTTTGATTCACACAACAGCACACCCGTCGTCGTGACGATCCCACTTGCTGTGTTCCCATCTGGACGCCGTTCTTTGTTCTATTGGCTGTCACATGCTCTGCAGTAGACGCTGCATATATAAAATAATTATTTCATGGTGGATTAGTCTTTTTTTTCTTTCTTCAAATTAGCCATTGAAAATAGCTCTAATCACTTTCTGAATCACAGAGGAGGCTGCAGCTGGTGCCGTTGGTGTGCGCGTCTAACGAGTTGAATAAAGCATTTTGAGCCATCTAAAACGGTAATTATTTGTCATGTTTACATTGTCATGGCTTGATAAATCAGTTGTGTGTTCTTTCCTTCTTGTGTGCAGCAATTAAAGTATGTTTATAACAGCTTTAACTTCTTGTTATAATTGTTCAAACTGATGCGATCTGCCAACATCACCACTCGCTCTGTTCACTCCACTTGACAAGCTGCACGTCGTGTTGGAGATTAGATCGCACCACGTAGCACGACATTTATGCATGAAAGATTTTTTGAACATTTCAAAATTCTTTGTATACAATAGCACGCACCCGCGCCCCTCTGCACCCGTTAAAGACAAGTTGAATCAGTCATGCTCATGTCACTGCACCTTAACTCTTTAAAAAAAAAAAAAAAAAAAAAAATTGTCCACTTGAATTTCTTTGAATTTTCAGTGGGTGGCCAGGTCAGGGTTCAATGAAGGATTACACAGGGATAAACATTAAAAATGTTCCAATCATATTGAAATCCATAAACACATTATTTGTCTGATCATAAAGATTCCTAAAAAGTATAGTTTGGACTATCTGTGACTGAATGTTTTGGAGTTATGGGGTAAAACCAGCAAGAATGGTGACAAAGGTCAATATCAGTTTGTACAGGGGTCAAAGGTTAAAGTTGCTACAATTTTGGTAAAATGTGGTGCAAATTATTGGTTGAGCTAATAGAATTAATAAATGGAATAGTTTAACTGTGTTAAATGTTTGATCTCCAAAATAAAGGTCAAACAAGGTCGACGTCCATTGGATTCTATGACGTGATGTGTTGCACCGTAACATCATAACTAAGCATGACGCATGATGAAAACTATTACTTTTTAAAACCCTATTAACTCAACCAATAGTTTGCATGGTTTTACCAAAATTGAAGCAACTTTAACCTTTGACCCCTGTACAAACTTTTGACCTTTGCCACCATTCTTGCCGTTTTTATCCCATAACTGCATAACATTCAGTCATAAATTGTCCAAACTATACCTTTTCGGACTCTCCATGATCAGACAAATACCATACTATAGTTTTCAATATTATTGGCGCATTTTAAAATTTTGACCCCTGACCTGGCCGCCTATTGAAAATTCAAGTGGTTGTACCTGCAGTGCATGTGCACCTGTGCACGTAGGCCTGATGATGGACAGGTTCCCTCGGACTCTGTACACGGTTACAGTCGTCGACACAACACTCGAGCCATTTGTCTCCATGCCAACCGGACATGAATGTCAGCTGTGTGACACGTTCTGAACTTTTGTAGATTTTAGGATCTTTGAGCTTATTATTTTTGCTAATTCCCACAATCCTTTATTTCACTGTATTTTTAATGGTTTTTATTAATCAGCACCAAAACTGTCCTTTTGTCCACTTTCTTGTGATTTGTTTTATTTAATTTTATTTGGATGGGGGATATAAATAAAGCTAAACTGTAAAATTGCGTTTGGAATAGGGTTGAATTTATTTCTGTAAGTTTCCGTGGGGAGAAACGCAGGAGAGCTGGAGTTATTAGAGAAAGTCAAATCCTTCGAAGAACAACGTGTCTCCGAAAGAACAAAGCTGTCAAAGTGTCTGTTTGTCCTTCAAGGGACATTTAAATTTTTTTGGTTTCAAATCAGACTTTGTGAAACTGTTCTGGAGCAGGTTCCTCCTCTCAGATCTTTGGACCAGTTTTCCACCAAATGTGACGTCTGAATGAGTTTGTCAGTGTTTGTTGTTGGAAAGGTCAAAGTCATTGGTGTCAAATGTCAAAATTTAGATTTTTCACTACAATATATACACATATGTAGACAGCTTCTAGAATGGCCCATGTGGAGTCAAATTTACCAAAGGTCAATCACGGGGTCAGAGGTCGTGTCTGTCCATCTGTGTGTTGACCTTCGGCTCTCAAGCCATCTGGATTCTACCAAATGTGATGTGTCAGTGAACCTTGACCTTAAAACTGCCTTTAATAATTAATTTTGGCAAAAAGTCAAGGTCAAAGAAATGGATTTTAAACCAGTTTGGAGTTTGAGTGATTTTTCTAAATGTTGTTGTGTCTGTTTGTGTTATCTCGTCTTCGCTCTGCAGCAGAAAAACGTCCCTGTGGGACAATAAAGTTTCCCTGATTTGATTGATTGAAGTGTGTCATAAAGTTAGCTAAATTACAGACGAGCCCAGAAGGTCAGTCAGTGGTCACTGGGGTCAAATGTCAGCTCACTCCGGTGAGTGACGTTCGCCTTGTTTGAGGACTTTCACTCACAGCTCTTTCCTTCAAATACTCAGACTACTTACTTGAAAAGATTTTTAGCCACTTTGCACATTATTGATGCGTTTTGTTTGCCGTTTTGATGGACTGACACGACGACACATTACCATCACACCTTTTTGACTTTTAAAACACCTGTGCATCGTTTATGCTTTTAAAGACGAAACCTGGAGGACTACATGGCGGCTGAAATGTCACCAGCTGCTGGGCGCTCGGCAAGTGACGTGGGCAGCAGTGCTGACCTGACACTTGAAAGAGCTGCCGGCGCCCTGCCCCTCGACCCCAACAGCCTTTGAAAGCCCCTTTGTAGATTTATTTCAGGCTGCGCTTCGTGGAAATGATCACACATTGTGATAGGTCGCTGCTCAGGGAAACCAACATGCAGCATCGGCAAAGTCTTCATCACAGCGACATGACGTCAAATATTTGGATGTTTTCTGTCAGTGCCGGATTTGCAGCCCATTCAGAAAGTATTCACAGCACTTCACTTTCTCCACATTTTATGTTACATCCTTACTCCAAAATGGATGAAATTGATTTTTCCCTTTAAAATTCTACTCACAACACCCCATAATGACAACATGAAAAAATGTTGTTTTTTTTTTTTATTTTTGCAAAGTTATTAAAAATAAAAATAAAAAACTAAGAAATCACATGTACATAGGTATCCAAACATGACGCCTGGCATTCACACCAAAGAGTTCAATCTTTGTCTCATCAGACCAGAGAATTTTGGTTCTCCTGGTCTGAGAGTCCTTCGGGTGCCTTTTGTCCAACTCCAGGTGGGCTGCCATGTGCCTTTTACTAAGGAGTGGCTTCCGTCTGGACACTCTACCATACAGGCCTGATTGGTGGATTGCTGCAGAGATGGAAGGTTCTCCTCTCTCCACACAGTGTGTGTGTGTGTGTGTGTGCGTGTGGGGGGGAGTGCTCATATATACATACCCTATGATCACTACAGTCTTGAACCTCTATGAGTTGCTGCATTTATGTTTTGATGGACGCTTTGTCTGAATCATCTCTGTCTCTGTTGCCAAGCAGGACCTGCACCCCCCCCAATGTACATCCAAACATGATGCGTTCGGACCGACTTCAACTACGTCAGCAGCACAAAGCTGAGAGGATGTCTGAGCCGAGCGTTTGCTAAGGACTCTGTCTTTGGCAGCGAGCTCTGGGGGATTATATGAATTTGAGCTGCAAACTTCACCAGAAACTTTGAACCCTGTTTGTCTGAATTATTCAACAAACTGCTCAGCTGTGTTTGTAGTGAGTTTTACTGAATTCGTTCTGTAATCCCCCCCAGTCTTCTGGAAACATGTTTCTGGTGGAAGAAGCTGCTGGTTGAAGGATTTTTGCTGCAGGAAGACGTGTTAAAAACAAACAACAACAAAAAAACAATTTGAAAGGAGGACCTTGAGCATCACAGAAGTAAAATCCTCTTCAACCTATAAAAGGAAGAAGAAACCTGCTGAATGATCTTAAACTTCAATATTGTCCAAAGTGAATGACAGTGATTAAATATTACGATTTATAACCTATAACAGTTTGTAATATTTAACCCAAAAAGTGCAACTTCTTTTTGAAACTAAAGTCATAACATTATTCACCATGACCTTGAAAGCAGTGTGACCTTGAGCTTTGCTGTCCTACACTGAAAAAGAGAAACCCTAATCAAATTGCTTCAAATTGGCAACACTAAAATTAATTAAGTTTGTCCAAAGTAAGTTAATACATTAGTGTAAACATTACTGGTTAAGTTAGTTTGGATGAACCTGATTCATTTGAGTGTTAAAAATTGAAGTACTTTACCAGGTTGGTCAAACAAATCGCTTTTTTCAGTGTATATAATAAAAAATGCATGAATACGAGCAGTCACCTGGCAAAAGGGATTCACGTCTATGACCTTGAGCTTAAAAAGAATCCTGCTTTATCTAAAGATGCTTAAATGTAATCTGGTTGTTTAAAATAATGTTCTCTATAACCTTTGACTTAGCAAAGACCAAGTCAAAATATGGAGTATGACCTTAAGCTTTAATAGCACCGTCAGTTTACAAAAGAGGATCAAACCAAGGAATCTGGAAGTGCAGCCTTTCAAAAGATAGCAGTGATATTATTATCTCTAAATTTGAACATACTATATTTCAGGCAAATCTAGGAGTGTGACCTTGAGCTTCAATAGCATCATCGGTTATCAACATAGGAACAATTCAAGCAATCTGAGATTGTAGGTTTTTAGAAGACAGCACTAACATCATTAATGTTCATTTTAGACATAAAGAAATTGTTCTAAACCAGGAGTAGGACCTTGGGCTTCACTAGCATCATCAGCAGTGGCGGCTGGTGAAAAACAGTCTTGGTGGGGCTGCTGTGCCAATAGATTCCCTGCCTTGTCCAGTACAGGCATTCAAGTGAACAGTCGGAAAATTACTACAATTCCACAATAATCATTCCATGTCCTTCTCAAAATCAGCAGTTTTACAGATAAAATTAACCATTTACAGCTATATTAGGCCCCATTTCTACTTTGGAAAGGAACAGTATCAAATACAACACTCAAGTTCTTGAGCAAAGAACATTTCACTATTTGACACAATTACACACAAAGTACACCAAACTGTACTGAACTGACATTATCTACAGACAAACAGATCCTGGGGTTCACAATGACACCGACCTTAACAAAATAGAAAATATCAGCAAATTTACACTCTTTAAAAATATGGAAAAATTCTTCAATTGACAAAAGAACATTATGTACATAAGACAATGTTCACACCACCTTCAGAGAGAGAGAGAGACACAGAGATGCACAGAGAGTGTGTGTGTGTGTGTGTGTGTGTGTGTGTGTGTGTGTGTGTGTGTGTGTGTGTGTGTGTGTGAGAGAGAGAGAGACACAGAGAGAGAGAGAGACACAGAGAGAGTGTGTGTGTGTGTGTGTGAGAGAGAGAGACACACAGAGAGAGAGAGACACAGAGAGAGTGTGTGTGTGTGTGAGAGAGAGAGACACACAGAGAGAGAGAGAGACACACAGAGAGAGACAGAGAGAGAGAGACACAGAGAGAGTGTGTGTGTGTGAGAGAGAGAGAGAGAGAGAGTGTGTGTGTGAGAGAGAGACAGAGAGAGAGAGAGTGGGTGTGTGAGAGAGAGAGAGGAGAGAGATGGTTGATTGTGAGAGAGTGAGAGAGAGACACACAGAGAGTGTGTGTGTGTGTGTGAGAGAGAGAGACACACAGAGAGAGTGTGTGTGTGTGTGTGTGAGAGAGAGAGACACACAGAGAGAGTGTGTGTGTGTGTGTGTGTGTGTGTGTGTGTGTGTGTGTGTGTGTGTGTGTGTGTGTGTGTGTGTGTGTGTGTGTGTGTGTGTGTGTGTGTGTGGAGAGAGAGACACACAGAGAGTGTGTGTGTGTGTGAGAGAGAGAGACCCACAAG